>NW_027139407.1:15000-235088 GCF_035084215.1 Heptranchias perlo
GGGCGATGGGGAGAGAGCGGGGCGGTGGGATTAGTTTGGGGATTGATACAGGGCTATGGGGAGAGAGCGGGGCAGTGGGATTAGTTTGGGGATTGATACAGGGCTATGGGGAGAGAGTGGGGCAGTGGGATTAGTTTGGGGATTGATACAGGGCTATGGGGAGAGAGTGGGGCAGTGGGATTAGTTTGGGGATTGATACAGGGCTATGGGGAGTGAGAGGGGCAGTGGGATTAGTTTGGGGATTGATACAGGGCTATGGGGAGAGAGTGGGGCAGTGGGATTAGTTTGGGGATTGATACAGGGCTATGGGGAGAGAGTGGGGCAGTGGGATTAGTTTGGGGATTGATACAGGGCTATGGGGAGAGAGTGGGGCAGTGGGATTAGTTTGGGGATTGATACAGGGCTATGGGGAGAGAGCGGGGCAGTGGGATTAGTTTGAGGATTGATACAGGGCTATGGGGTGAGAGTGGGGCAGTGGGATTAGTTTGGAGATCGATACAGGGCTATGGGGAGAGAGAGGGGCAGTGGGATTAGTTTGGGGATTGATACAGGGCTATGGGGAGAGAGCGGGGCAGTGAGATTAGTTTGGGGATTGATACAGGGCTATGGGGAGAGAGCGGGGCAGTGGGATTAGTTTGGGATTGATACAGGGCTATGGGGATAGAGCGGGGCAGTGGGATTAGTTTGGGGATTGATACAGGGCTATGGGGAGAGAGCGGGGCAGTGGGATTAGTGTGGGGATCGATACAGGGCTATGGGGAGAGAGTGGGTCAGTGGGATTAGTTTTGGGATTGATACAGGGCTATGGGGAGAGAGCGGGGCAGTGGGATTAGTTTGGGGATTGATACAGGGCTATGGGGAGAGAGCGGGGCAGTGGGATTAGTTTGGGGATTGATACAGGCCTATGGGGAGAGAGTGGGGCAGTGGGATTAGTTTGGGGATTGATACAGGGCTATGGGGAGAGAGTGGGGCAGTGGGATTAGTGTGGGATTGATACAGGGCTATGGGGAGAGAGTGGGGAAGTGGGATTAGTTTGGGGATTGATACAGGGCTATGGGGAGAAAGTGGGGCAGTGGGATTAGTTTGGGGATTGATACAGGGCTATGGGGAGAGAGTGGGGCAGTGGGATTACTTTGGGGAGCGATACAGGACTATGGGGAGAGAGTGGGGCAGTGGGATTAGTGTGGGGATCGATACAGGGCTATGGGGAGAGAGCGGGGCAGTGGGATTAGTTTGGGGATTGATACAGGGCTATGGGGAGAGAGCGGGGCAGTGGGATTAGTTTGGGGATTGATACAGGACTATGGGGAGAGAGCGGGGCAGTGGGATTAGTTTGGGGATTGATACAGGGCTATGGGGAGAGAGCGGGGCAGTGGGATTAGTTTGGGGATTGATACAGGGCTATGGGGAGAGAGCGGGGCAGTGGGATTAGTGTGGGGATCGATACAGGGCTATGGGGAGAGAGCGGGGCAGTGGGATTAGTTTGGGGATTGATACAGGGCTATGGGGAGAGAGCGGGGCGGTGGGATTAGTTTGGGGATTGATACAGGGCGATGGGGAGAGAGCGGGGCGGTGGGATTAGTTTGGGGATTGATACAGGGCTATGGGGAGAGAGCGGGGCAGTGGGATTAGTTTGGGGATTGATACAGGGCTATGGGGAGAGAGTGGGGCAGTGGGATTAGTTTGGGGATTGATACAGGGCTATGGGGAGAGAGTGGGGCAGTGGGATTAGTTTGGGGATTGATACAGGGCTATGGGGAGAGAGAGGGGCAGTGGGATTAGTTTGGGGATTGATACAGGGCTATGGGGAGAGAGTGGGGCAGTGGGATTAGTTTGGGGATTGATACAGGGCTATGGGGAGAGAGTGGGGCAGTGGGATTAGTTTGGGGATTGATACAGGGCTATGGGGAGAGAGTGGGGCAGTGGGATTAGTTTGGGGATTGATACAGGGCTATGGGGAGAGAGTGGGGCAGTGGGATTAGTTTGGGGATTGATACAGGGCTATGGGGAGAGAGTGGGGCAGTGGGATTAGTTTGGGGATTGATACAGGGCTATGGGGAGAGAGCGGGGCAGTGGGATTAGTTTGAGGATTGATACAGGGCTATGGGGTGAGAGTGGGGCAGTGGGATTAGTTTGAGGATTGATACAGGGCTATGGGGAGAGAGTGGGGCAGTGGGATTAGTTTGGGGATTGATACAGGGCTATGGGGAGAGAGCGGGGCAGTGGGATTAGTTTGGGGATTGATACAGGGCTATGGGGAGAGCACGGGGCAGTGGGATTAGTTTGGGGATTGATACAGGGCTATAGGGAGAGAGCGGGGCAGTGGGATTAGTTTGGGGATTGATACAGGGCTATAGGGAGAGAGCGGGGCAGTGGGATTCGTTTTGTGATTGATACAGGGCTATGGGGAGAGAGTGGGACAGTGGTATTAGTTTGGGGATCGATACAGGGCTATGGGGAGAGAGCGGGGCAGTGGGATTAGTTTGGGGATCGATACAGGACTATGGGGAGAGAGCGGGGCAGTGGGATTAGTTTGGGGATCGATACAGGGCCATGGGGAGAGAGCGGGGCAGTGGGATTAGTTTGGGGATCGATACAGGGCTATGGGGAGAGAGCGGGGCAGTGGGATTAGTTTGGGGATTGATACAGGGCGATGGGGAGAGTGTGGGGCAGTGGGATTAGTTTGGGGATTGATACAGGGCTATGGGGAGAGAGTGGGGCAGTGGGATTAGTTTGGGGATTGATACAGGGCTGTGGGGAGAGAGTGGGGCAGTGGGATTAGTTTGGGGATTGATACAGGGCTATGGGGAGAGAGTGGGGCAGTGGGATTAGTTGGGTGATTGATACAGGTCTATGGGGAGAGAGTGGGGCAGTGGGATTAGTTTGGGGATTGATACAGGGCTATGGGGAGAGAGTGGGGCAGTGGGATTAGTTTGGGGATTGATACAGGGCTATGGGGAGAGAGTGGGGCAGTGGGATTAGTTTGGGGATTGATACAGGGCTATGGGGAGAGAGTGGGGCAGTGGGATTAGTTTGGGGATTGATACAGGGCTATGGGGAGAGAGTGGGGCAGTGGGATTAGTTTGGGGATTGATACAGGGCTATGGGGAGAGAGCGGGGCAGTGGGATTAGTTTGAGGATTGATACAGGGCTATGGGGTGAGAGTGGGGCAGTGGGATTAGTTTGAGGATTGATACAGGGCTATGGGGAGAGAGTGGGGCAGTGGGATTAGTTTGCGGATTGATACAGGGCTATGGGGAGAGAGCGGGGGAGTGGGATTAGTTTGGGGATTGATACAGGGCTATGGGGAGAGAGCGGGGCAGTGGGATTAGTTTGGGGATTGATACAGGGCTATGGGGAGAGAGTGGGGCAGTGGGATTAGTTTGGGGATTGATACAGGGCTATGGGGAGAGAGCGGGGCAGTGGGATTAGTTTGGGGATTGATACAGGACTATGGGGAGAGAGTGGGGCAGTGGGATTAGTTTGGGGATTGATACAGGGCGATGGGGAGAGAGCGGGGCAGTGGGATTAGTTTGGGATTGATACAGGGCTATGGGGAGAGAGCGAGGCAGTGGGATTAGTTTGGGGATTGATACAGGGCTATGGGGAGAGAGTGGGGCAGTGGGATTAGTTTGGGGATTGATACAGGGCGATGGGGAGAGAGCGGGGCAGTGGGATTAGTTTGGGATTGATACAGGGCTATGGGGAGAGAGCGAGGCAGTGGGATTAGTTTGGGGATTGATACAGGGCTATGGGGAGAGAGCGGGGCAGTGGGATTAGTTTGGGGATTGATACAGGGCTATGGGGAGAGAGTGGGGCAGTGGGATTAGTTTGGGGATTGATACAGGGCTATGGGGAGAGCACGGGGCAGTGGGATTAGTTTGGGGATTGATACAGGGCTATAGGGAGAGAGCGGGGCAGTGGGATTCGTTTTGTGATTGATACAGGGCTATGGGGAGAGAGTGGGACAGTGGTATTAGTTTGGGGATCGATACAGGGCTATGGGGAGAGAGCGGGGCAGTGGGATTAGTTTGGGGATCGATACAGGACTATGGGGAGAGAGCGGGGCAGTAGGATTAGTTTGGGGATCGATACAGGGCCATGGGGAGAGAGCGGGGCAGTGGGATTAGTTTGGGGATCGATACAGGGCTATGGGGAGAGAGCGGGGCAGTGGGATTAGTTTGGGGATTGATACAGGGCGATGGGGAGAGTGTGGGGCAGTGGGATTAGTTTGGGGATTGATACAGGGCTATGGGGAGAGAGTGGGGCAGTGGGATTAGTTTGGGGATTGATACAGGGCTATGGGGAGAGAGTGGGGCAGTGGGATTAGTTTGGGGATTGATACAGGGCTGTGGGGAGAGAGTGGGGCAGTGGGATTAGTTTGGGGATTGATACAGGGCTATGGGGAGAGAGTGGGGCAGTGGGATTAGTTGGGTGATTGATACAGGGCTATGGGGAGAGAGTGGGGCAGTGGGATTAGTTTGGGGATTGATACAGGGCTATGGGGAGAGAGTGGGGCAGTGGGATTAGTTTGGGGATTGATACAGGGCTATGGGGAGAGAGCAGGGCAGTGGGATTAGTTTGGGGATTGATACAGGACTATGGGGAGAGAGTGGGGCAGTGGGATTAGTTTGGGGATTGATACAGGGCTGTGGGGAGAGAGTGGGGCAGTGGGATTAGTTTGGGGATTGATACAGGGCTATGGGGAGAGAGTGGGGCAGTGGGATTAGTTTGGGGATCGATACAGGGCTATGGGGAGAGAGCGGGGCAGTGGGATTAGTTTGGGGATCGATACAGGACTATGGGGAGAGAGCGGGGCAGTGGGATTAGTTTGGGGATCGATACAGGGCCATGGGGAGAGAGCGGGGCAGTGGGATTAGTTTGGGGATCGATACAGGGCTATGGGGAGAGAGTGGGGCAGTGGGATTAGTTTGGGGATTGATACAGGGCGATGGGGAGAGTGTGGGGCAGTGGGATTAGTTTGGGGATTGATACAGGGCTATGGGGAGAGAGTGGGGCAGTGGGATTAGTTTGGGGATTGATACAGGGCTATGGGGAGAGAGTGGGGCAGTGGGATTAGTTTGGGGATCGATACAGGGCCATGGGGAGAGAGCGGGGCAGTGGGATTAGTTTGGGGATCGATACAGGGCTATGGGGAGAGAGTGGGGCAGTGGGATTAGTTTGGGGATTGATACAGGGCGATGGGGAGAGTGTGGGGCAGTGGGATTAGTTTGGGGATTGATACAGGGCTATGGGGAGAGAGTGGGGCAGTGGGATTAGTTTGGGGATTGATACAGGGCTATGGGGAGAGAGCGGGGCAGTGGGACTAGTTTGGGGATTGATACAGGGCTGTGGGGAGAGAGTGGGGCAGTGGGATTAGTTTTGGGATTGATACAGGGCTATGGGGAGAGAGTGGGGCAGTGGGATTAGTTGGGTGATTGTTACAGGGCTATGGGGAGAGAGTGGGGCAGTGGGATTAGTTTGGGGATTGATACAGGGCTATGGGGAGAGAGTGGGGCAGTGGGATTAGTTTGGGGATTGATACAGGGCTATGGGGAGAGAGTGGGGCAGTGGGATTAGTTTGGGGATTGATACAGGGCTATGGGGAGAGAGCGGGGCAGTGGGATTAGTTTGAGGATTGATACAGGGCTATGGGGTGAGAGTGGGGCAGTGGGATTAGTTTGAGGATTGATACAGGGCTATGGGGAGAGAGCGGGGCAGTGGGATTAGTTTGGGGATTGATACAGGGCTATGGGGAGAGAGCGGGGCAGTGGGATTAGTTTGGGGATTGATACAGGACTATGGGGAGAGAGTGGGGCAGTGGGATTAGTTTGGGGATTGATACAGGGCTATGGGGAGAGAGTGGGGCAGTGGGATTAGTTTGGGGATTGATACAGGGCTATGGGGAGAGCACGGGGCAGTGGGATTAGTTTGGGGATTGATACAGGGCTATAGGGAGAGAGCGGGGCAGTGGGATTCGTTTTGTGATTGATACAGGGCTATGGGGAGAGAGTGGGACAGTGGTATTAGTTTGGGGATCGATACAGGGCTATGGGGAGAGAGCGGGGCAGTGGGATTAGTTTGGGGATCGATACAGGACTATGGGGAGAGAGCGGGGCAGTGGGATTAGTTTGGGGATCGATACAGGGCCATGGGGAGAGAGCGGGGCAGTGGGATTAGTTTGGGGATCGATACAGGGCTATGGGGAGAGAGCGGGGCAGTGGGATTAGTTTGGTTATTGATACAGGGCGATGGGGAGAGTGTGGGGCAGTGGGATTAGTTTGGGGATTGATACAGGGCTATGGGGAGAGAGTGGGGCAGTGGGATTAGTTTGGGGATTGATACAGGGCTATGGGGAGAGAGTGGGGCAGTGGGATTAGTTTGGGGATTGATACAGGGCTATGGGGAGAGAGTGGGGCAGTGGGATTAGTTTGGGGATTGATACAGGGCTATGGGGAGAGAGTGGGGCAGTGGGATTAGTTGGGGGATTGATACAGGGCGATGGGGAGAGAGCGGGGCAGTGGGATTAGTTTGGGGATTGATACAGGGCTATGGGGAGAGAGTGGGGCAGTGGGATTAGTTTGGGGATTGATACAGGGCTATGGGGAGAGAGTGGGGCAGTGGGATTAGTTTGGGGATTGATACAGGGCTATGGGGAGAGAGTGGGACAGTGGGATTAGTTGGGTGATTGATACAGGGCTATGGGGAGAGAGTGGGGCAGTGGGATTAGTTTGGGGATTGATACAGGGCTATGGGGAGAGAGCAGGGCAGTGGGATTAGTTTGGGGATTGATACAGGGCTATGGGGAGAGAGTGGGGCAGTGGGATTAGTTTGGGGATTGATACAGGGCTGTGGGGAGAGAGTGGGGCAGTGGGATTAGTTTGGGGATTGATACAGGGCTATGGGGAGAGAGCGGGGCACTGGGATTAGTTTGGGGATTGATACAGGGCTATGGGGAGAGAGTGGGGCAGTGGGATTAGTTGGGGGATTGATACAGGGCGATGGGGAGAGAGTGGGGCAGTGGGATTAGTGTGGGGATTGATACAGGGCTATGGGGAGAGAGCGGGGCAGTGGGATTAGTTTGGGGATTGATACAGGGCTATGGGGAGAGAGTGGGGCAGTGGGATTAGTTGGGGGATTGATACAGGGCTATGGGGAGAGAGTGGGGCAGTGGGATTAGTTTGGGGATTGATACAGGGCTATGGGGAGAGAGTGGGGCAGTGGGATTAGTTTGGGGATTGATACAGGGCTATGGGGAGAGAGTGGGGCAGTGGGATTAGTTGGGGGATTGATACAGGGCTATGGGGAGAGAGTGGGGCAGTGAGATTAGTTTGGGGATTGATACAGGGCTATGGGGAGAGAGTGGGGCAGTGGGATTAGTTTGGGGATTGATACAGGGCTATGGGGAGAGAGCCGGGCAGTGGGATTAGTTTGGGGATTGATACAGGGCTATGGGGAGAGAGCAGGGCAGTGGGATTAGTTTGGGGATTGATACAGGGCTATGGGGAGAGAGTGGGGCAGTGGGATTAGTTTGGGGATTGATACAGGGCTATGGGGAGAGAGTGGGGCAGTGGGATTAGTTGGGTGATTGATACAGGGCTATGGGGAGAGAGTGGGGCAGTGGGATTAGTTTGGGGATTGATACAGGGCTATGGGGAGAGAGTGGGGCAGTGGGATTAGTTTGGGGGTTGATACAGGGCTATGGGGAGAGAGTGGGGCAGTGGGATTAGTTGGGTGATTGATACAGGGCTATGGGGAGAGAGTGGGGCAGTGGGATTAGTTTGGGGATTGATACAGGGCTATGGGGAGAGAGTGGGGCAGTGGGATTAGTTTGGGGATTGATACAGGGCTATGGGGAGAGAGCAGGACAGTGGGATTAGTTTGGGGATTGATACAGGGCTATGGGGAGAGAGTGGGGCAGTGGGATTAGTTTGGGGATTGATACAGGGCTGTGGGGAGAGAGTGGGGCAGTGGGATTAGTTTGGGGATTGATACAGGGCTATGGGGAGAGAGTGGGGCAGTGGGATTAGTTTGGGGATTGATACAGGACTATGGGGAGAGAGTGGGGCAGTGGGATTAGTTTGGGGATTGATACAGGGCTATGGGGAGAGAGCGGGGCAGTGGGATTAGTTTGGGGATTGATACAGGGCTATGGGGAGAGAGTGGGGCAGTGGGATTAGTTTGGGGGATTGATACAGGGCTATGGGGAGAGAGTGGGGCAGTGGGATTAGTTGGGTGATTGATACAGGGCTATGGGGAGAGAGCGGGGCAGTGGGATTAGTTTGGGGAGCGATACAGGGCTATGGGGAGAGAGCGGGGCAGTGGGATTAGTTGGGGGATTGATACAGGGCGATGGGGAGAGAGTGGGGCAGTGGGATTAGTTTGGGGATTGATACAGGGCTATGGGGAGAGAGTGGGGCAGTGGGATTAGTTTGGGGAGCGATACAGGGCTATGGGGAGAGAGCGGGGCAGTGGGATTAGTTGGGGGATTGATACAGGGCGATGGGGAGAGAGTGGGGCAGTGGGATTAGTTTGGGGATTGATACAGGGCTATGGGGAGAGAGCGGGGCAGTGGGATTAGTTTGGGGATTGATACAGGGCTGTGGGGAGAGAGTGGGGCAGTGGGATTAGTTGGGTGATTGATACAGGGCTATGGGGAGAGAGCGGGGCAGTGGGATTAGTTGGGGGATTGATACAGGGCGATGGGGAGAGAGTGGGGCAGTGGGATTAGTGTGGGGATTGATACAGGGCTATGGGGAGAGAGTGGGGCAGTGGGATTAGTTTGGGGATTGATACAGGGCTATGGGGAGAGAGCGGGGCAGTGGGATTAGTTTGGGGATTGATACAGGGCTATGGGGAGAGAGTGGGGCAGTGGTATTAGTTTGGGGATCGATACAGGGCTATGGGGAGAGAGCGGGGCAGTGGGATTAGTTTGGGGATTGATACAGGGCGATGGGGAGAGTGTGGGGCAGTGGGATTAGTTTGGGGATTGATACAGGGCTATGGGGAGAGAGTGGGGCAGTGGGATTAGTTGGGGGATTGATACAGGGCGATGGGGAGAGAGCGGGGCAGTGGGATTAGTTTGGGGATTGATACAGGGCTATGGGGAGAGAGTGGGGCAGTGGGATTAGTTTGGGGATTGATACAGGGCTATGGGGAGAGAGTGGGACAGTGGGATTAGTTGGGTGATTGATACAGGGCTATGGGGAGAGAGTGGGGCAGTGGGATTAGTTTGGGGATTGATACAGGGCTATGGGGAGAGAGTGGGGCAGTGGGATTAGTTTGGGGATTGATACAGGGCTATAGGGAGAGAGCGGGGCAGTGGGATTAGTTTGGGGATTGATACAGGGCTATGGGGAGAGAGTGGGGCAGTGGGATTAGTTTGGGGATTGATACAGGGCTATGGGGAGAGAGCGGGGCAGTGGGATTAGTTGGGGGATTGATACAGGGCTATGGGGAGAGAGCGGGGCAGTGGGATTAGTTGGGGGATTGATACAGGGCGATGGGGAGAGAGTGGGGCAGTGGGATTAGTTTGGGGATTGATACAGGGCTATGGGGAGAGAGCGGGGCAGTGGGATTAGTTTGGGGATTGATACAGGGCTGTGGGGAGAGAGTGGGGCAGTGGGATTAGTTGGGTGATTGATACAGGGCTATGGGGAGAGAGCGGGGCAGTGGGATTAGTTGGGGGATTGATACAGGGCGATGGGGAGAGAGTGGGGCAGTGGGATTAGTGTGGGGATTGATACAGGGCTATGGGGAGAGAGTGGGGCAGTGGGATTAGTTTGGGGATTGATACAGGGCTATGGGGAGAGAGCGGGGCAGTGGGATTAGTTTGGGGATTGATACAGGGCTATGGGGAGAGAGTGGGGCAGTGGTATTAGTTTGGGGATCGATACAGGGCTATGGGGAGAGAGCGGGGCAGTGGGATTAGTTTGGGGATTGATACAGGGCGATGGGGAGAGTGTGGGGCAGTGGGATTAGTTTGGGGATTGATACAGGGCTATGGGGAGAGAGTGGGGCAGTGGGATTAGTTGGGGGATTGATACAGGGCGATGGGGAGAGAGCGGGGCAGTGGGATTAGTTTGGGGATTGATACAGGGCTATGGGGAGAGAGTGGGGCAGTGGGATTAGTTTGGGGATTGATACAGGGCTATGGGGAGAGAGTGGGACAGTGGGATTAGTTGGGTGATTGATACAGGGCTATGGGGAGAGAGTGGGGCAGTGGGATTAGTTTGGGGATTGATACAGGGCTATGGGGAGAGAGTGGGGCAGTGGGATTAGTTTGGGGATTGATACAGGGCTATAGGGAGAGAGCGGGGCAGTGGGATTAGTTTGGGGATTGATACAGGGCTATGGGGAGAGAGCGGGGCAGTGGGATTAGTTTGGGGATCGATACAGGGCTATGGGGAGAGAGGGGCAGTGGGATTAGTTTGGGGATCGATACAGGACTATGGGGAGAGAGTGGGGCAGTGGGATTAGTTTGGGGATTGATACAGGGCTATGGGGAGAGAGTGGGGCAGTGGGATTAGTTTGGGGATTGATACAGGGCTATGGGGAGAGAGCGGGGCAGTGGGATTAGTTGGGGGATTGATACAGGGCTATGGGGAGAGAGCGGGGCAGTGGGATTAGTTGGGGGCTTGATACAGGGCTGTGGGGAGAGAGACCCCAGTGAGACTCGAACTCTCATTCTCTGGATTATTTCGTCCCAGCCTCTGGCTCACTCGTCCACTAAGCCACCGTCCCCGGCAGTAATCACCTTGCTCGTCGACGCGGCTCCATGTGCCACGACCTTTGTCACAGGCCAACTCTCTGCCCCATACGTGGGTCTGTTATCCAACTGTGTGTACTTGTCAGGACTCTCACTCTGCGGCCCGCGCGGTTGGCAGGTCTCGTACCTGGGATGACGGAGGTGGGATGGGGAAAGGAGGAAGTCAAATTATAAAGGAAAATCCGGCAGTTTCTGGCCCTGCCAGTCGTAGCCAGCAGAGCGTGACGCCCTTGCCCAGCTGACCCGTTCACCATCTCCACAGTACGAAGCTTGCTGCAGTTTCGTAAAAATGCATTTTTTTAAAAAACCCGAGACATTTCGACTTGTTTTTTTTTTCTGTGTGAACTGAAAATTCGCCTTGGGTGTGCGGGCAGCTCCTGTCCTCTCTGAGTCAGACTGCTGTGGGTTTTCAGTGTAATCATCTGCCACGTGTCCGCCCATTCCACCGGCCTGTCTGTATCCTCTTGAAGTCTATCACTACCCTCCTCACTGTTTGCTACCCTTCCAAGTTTTGTGTCATCCGCAAATTTTGAAATTGTGCCCTGTGCACCCAAGTCCGAGTCATTAATATATATCAAGAAAAGCAGTGTTCCCAGCACTGACCCCTGGGGAACACCACTGTACACCCCCCTCCAGTCCGAAAAACAACCGTTCACCACTACTCTCTGTTTCCTGTCACTTAGACAGTTCTGTATCCATGCTGACACTGCCCCTTTCATTCCATGGGCTTCAATCTTGATGATAAGCCGACCGTGCGGCACTTTATCAAACGCCTTTTGAAAGTCCATATACACCGCATCCGCCGCATTGCCCTCATCGACCCTCTCTGTTACCTCATCAAAAAACTCTATCGGGTTAGTTAAACACGATTTGCCTTCAACAAATCCGTGCTGGCTTTCCCTGATCAATCCACACTCGTCCAAGAGTCTGTTAATTCTGTCCCGGATTAAGTACAGCCAGACTTTCTAGTACCTCCTCTTTATCAATTTTTAGCCCATTCGGTATCTCAACTATATCTTCCTTTACTGAGACTCTGGCAGCATCTTCTTCCTTGGTAAAGACAGATGCAAACTTCTCATTTAGTACCTCGGCCATGCCCTCTGCCTCCATGAGTAGATCTCCTTTTTGGTCCCTAATCGGCCCCACCCCTCCTCTTACTACCCGTTTACTGTTTACATGCCTATCGAAGACTTTTGGATTCCCTTTTATGTTCCACACCAGTCTGTTCTCAGACTCTCTCTTTGACCCTCTTATTTCCTTTCTCACTTCCTCTCTGAACTTTCTATATTCTGCCTGATTCTCACTTGTATTAACAACCTGACATCTCTCATACGCCCTTTTTTCTGCTTCATCTTGCTTTCTATCTCTTTCATCATCCAGGGAGCCTGGCTTTAGTTGCCCCACCTTTCCCCCCTCGTGGGAATGTACCTCGTCTGTACCCGAATCATCTCCTCTTTAAAGGCCCATTGATCTATTACAGTCTGCCTGACAATCTTTCAATCCAATTTACTCGGGCCAGATCCGTTCTCAACTCACTGAAATTGGCCCTCCTCCATTTGAGTATTATTACTCTAGATTGCTCCGTGTCCTTTTCCATAACTAATCTAAACCTTATGATACTATGATCGCTGTCCCCTAAATGTTCCCCCACTGACACTTGCTCCACTTGGCCCACCTCATTCCCCAGGACCAGATCCAGCAATGCCTCCTTCCTCGTTGGGCAGGAAACATACTGATCAAGAAAGTTCTCCTGAACACACTCCAGATGTTCCTCCCCCTCTTTGCCCCTTATATTACTACTATTAAGGTATTAAGGGATATGGGCCAAAGGCAGGTATATGGAGTTAGATCACAGATCAGCCATGATCTTATCAAATGGCGGAGCAGGAATGAGGGGCTGAATGGCCTCCTCCTGTTCCTACGTTCCTATGTTCCGATCCCAGTCTATATTAAGATAGTTGAAGTCCCCCATTATCACTGCTCTATAGTTCTTGCGCCTCTCTGTAATTTCCCATTAAATTTGCTCCTCTATCTCCTCCCCACTAGATCCTGGCCTGTAGAATACACCCAGTAGTGTAATGGCACCTCGATTGTTTCTCAACTCTAACCAAATAGATTCTGTCCTTGACCCCCTCCAGGACATCCTCTCTCTCCAGCACTGCAACATTCTCCTTAATCAATACTGCCACTCCCCCTCCTTTCCTTCCTGGAATTAATCCTGAGATGACTACCCTTGAGGTCCTGCTTGTTAATCTCTTTCCAAACTCCTTAAACTCTGCCTGCAGGACCTCACCCCTCTTTCTACCTATGTCATTGGTACCGATATGGACCACGACCCCTGGCCGTTCACCCTCCCCCCTCCAGAATGTTCTGCAGCCGCTCACTGACGTCCATGACCCTGGCACCAGGGAACAAACAGACCATCCTGGAAACACGTCTGCAGCTGCAGAAACATCTGTCTGCTCCCCTAACTATTGAATCCCCTTTCACTATTGCTCTCCTGATCTTTCTCCTCCGATCCGTTCAGCTGGGACACCCATGGTGTTGTGGTCTTGGCTCTGGCTGTGCAGTCTGCAGAGGAACCCTCTCCATCACCACTATTCAGAACTGAATTACTGGTTGGAGAGTGTGGGACTCCTGCACGACCTGCCTGGTCCTCCGAGTCAGACTGGCGGTCTCCGCCTGCACCTCTCTTAAGCTGCAGGGTGACCACCTCCTGAAACGTGCTCTCCATGTAGGTCTCAGCCTCGATGCCAGCTGTTGCTCAAGCTCCGAAATCCGGAGCCCGAGCTCCACCAGCTGACGACACTTCCTGCACCTGTGGTTGTCCAGGACATGGGAAGCGTCCTGGAGTTCCCACGTGGCACAGGCCGTGCATTTCACAGGGCTGAGGTGCCCTGCCGTGCCTCGATTTACTTGATTATTAAATAAACTTAAGAGAAATAAATCAAAGACTCGAAATAAAACACTCACCAGCTACTCACCAACCAGTTCCTTCCCTTGTGTTTTTTGACTCTCTTCCTCCCCAGCTCCCTCTCCTCTGTTCCCCCCGCTCCCTCTCCTCTGTTCCCCCCGCTCCCTCTCCTCTGTACCCCCGCTCCCTCTCCTCTGTTCCCCCCACTCCCTCGCCTCTGTTCCCCCCGCTCCCTCTCCTCTGTTCCCCCGCTCCCTCTCCTCTGTTCCCCCCGCTCCCTCTCCTCTGTTCCCCCGCTCCCTCTCCTCTGTTCCCCCCGCTCCCTCTCCTCTGTTCCCCTGCTCCCTCTCCTCTGTTCCCCCACTCCCTCTCCTCTGTTCCCCCCGCTCCCTCTCCTCTGTTCCCCCACTCCCTCTCCTCTGTTCCCCCGCTCCCTCTCCTCTGTTCCCCCCGCTCCCTCTCCTCTGTTCCCCCCGCTCCCTCTCCTCTGTTCCCCCCGCTCCCTCTCCTCTGTTCCCCCGCTCCCTCTCCTCTGTTCCCCCACTCCCTCTCCTCTGTTCCCCCGCTCCCTCTCCTCTGTTCCCCCACTCCCTCTCCTCTGTTCCCCCCGCTCCCTCTCCTCTGTTCCCCCGCTCCCTCTCCTCTGTTCCCCCGCTCCCTCTCCTCTGTTCCCCCGCTCCCTCTCCTCTGTTCCCCCACTCCCTCTCCTCTGTTCCCCCCGCTCCCTCTCCTCTGTTCCCCCCGCTCCCTCTCCTCTGTTCCCCCGCTCCCTCTCCTCTGTTCCCCCACTCCCTCTCCTCTGTTCCCCCGCTCCCTCTCCTCTGTACCCCCGCTCCCTCTCCTCTGTTCCCCCGCTCCCTCTCCTCTGTTCCCTCACTCCCTCTCCTCTGTTCCCCCGCTCCCTCTCCTCTGTACCCCCACTCCCTCTCCTCTGTTCCCCCACTCCCTCTCCTCTGTACCCCCGCTCCCTCTCCTCTGTTCCCCCCACTCCCTCTCCTCTGTACCCCCGCTCCCTCTCCTCTGTTCCCCCCACTCCCTCTCCTCTGTTCCCCCGCTCCCTCTCCTCTGTTCCCCCCGCTCCCTCTCCTCTGTTCCCTCACTCCCTCTCCTCTGTTCCCCCGCTCCCTCTCCTCTGTTCCCTCACTCCCTCTCCTCTGTTCTCCCGCTCCCTCTCCTCTGTTCCCCCACTCCCTCTCCTCTGTTCCCCCGCTCCCTCTCCTCTGTTCCCCCACTCCCTCTCCTCTGTTCCCCCACTCCCTCTCCTCTGTTCCCCCACTTCCTCTCCTCTGTTCCACCACTCCCTCTCCTCTGTTCCCCCACTCCCTCTCCTCTGTACCCTCACTCCCTCTCCTCTGTTCCCCTGCTCCCTCTCCTCTGTTCCCCCGCTCCCTCTCCTCTGTTCCCTCACTCCCTCTCCTCTGTTCCCCCGCTCCCTCTCCTCTGTTCCCCCACTCCCTCTCCTCTATTCCCCCACTCCCTCTCCTCTGTTCCCCCACTCCCTCTCCTCTGTTCCACCACTCCCTCTCCTCTGTTCCCCCACTCCCTCTCCTCTGTTCCCCCACTCCCTCTCCTCTGTTTCCCCGCTCCCTCTCCTCTGTACCCTCACTCCCTGCCCTCTGTTCCCCTGCTCCCTCTCCTCTGTTCCCCCGCTCCCTCTCCTCTGTTCCCCCACTCCCTCTCCTCTGTTCCCTCACTCCCTCTCCTCTGTTCCCTCACTCCCTCTCCTCTGTTCCCCTCACTCCCTCTCCTCTGTTCCCCCGCTCCCTCTCCTCTGTTCCCCCGCTCCCTCTCCTCTGTTCCTTCACTCCCTCTCCTCTGTACCCTCACTCCCTCTCCTCTGTTCCCCCGCTCCCTCTCCTCTGTTCCCCCGCTCCCTCTCCTCTGTTCCCCCGCTCCCTCTCCCCTGTTCCTTCACTCCCTCTCCTCTGTACCCTCACTCCCTCTCCTCTGTTCCCCCACTCCATCTCCTCTGTTCCACCGCTCCCTCTCCTCTGTTCCCTCACTCCCTCTCCTCTGTTCCCCTGCTCCCTCTCCTCTGTTCCCCCGCTCCCTCTCCTCTGTTCCCCCGCTCCCTCTCCTCTGTTCCTTCACTCCCTCTCCTCTGTACCCTCACTCCCTCTCCTCTGTTCCCCCGCTCCCTCTCCTCTGTTCCCCCACTGCCTCTCCTCTGTTCCCCTGCTCCCTCTCCTCTGTTCCCCCGCTCCCTCTCCTCTGTTCCCCCGCTCCCTCTCCTCTGTACCCCCGCTCCCTCTCCTCTCTTCCCCCTGCTCCCTCTCCTCTGTTCCCCCACTCCCTCTCCTCTGTTCCCCCCGCTCCCTCTCCTCTGTTCCCCCCGCTCCCTCTCCTCTGTTCCCCCCGCTCCCTCTCCTCTGTTCCCCCGCTCCCTCTCCTCTGTTCCCCCACTCCCTCTCCTCTGTTCCCCCGCTCCCTCTCCTCTGTTCCCCCACTCCCTCTCCTCTGTTCCCCCCGCTCCCTCTCCTCTGTTCCCCCGCTCCCTCTCCTCTGTTCCCCCACTCCCTCTCCTCTGTTCCCCCGCTCCCTCTCCTCTGTTCCCCCACTCCCTCTCCTCTGTTCCCCCCGCTCCCTCTCCTCTGTTCCCCCCGCTCCCTCTCCTCTGTTCCCCCGCTCCCTCTCCTCTGTTCCCCCACTCCCTCTCCTCTGTTCCCCCGCTCCCTCTCCTCTGTACCCCCGCTCCCTCTCCTCTGTTCCCCCGCTCCCTCTCCTCTGTTCCCTCACTCCCTCTCCTCTGTTCCCCCGCTCCCTCTCCTCTGTACCCCCACTCCCTCTCCTCTGTTCCCCCACTCCCTCTCCTCTGTACCCCCGCTCCCTCTCCTCTGTTCCCCCCACTCCCTCTCCTCTGTACCCCCGCTCCCTCTCCTCTGTTCCCCCCACTCCCTCTCCTCTGTTCCCCCGCTCCCTCTCCTCTGTACCCCCGCTCCCTCTCCTCTGTTCCCTCACTCCCTCTCCTCTGTTCCCCCGCTCCCTCTCCTCTGTACCCCCACTCCCTCTCCTCTGTTCCCCCACTCCCTCTCCTCTGTACCCCCGCTCCCTCTCCTCTGTTCCCCCCACTCCCTCTCCTCTGTACCCCCGCTCCCTCTCCTCTGTTCCCCCCACTCCCTCTCCTCTGTTCCCCCACTCCCTCTCCTCTGTTCCCCCCGCTCCCTCTCCTCTGTTCCCCCGCTCCCTCTCCTCTGTTCCCCCGCTCCCTCTCCTCTGTTCCCCCACTCCCTCTCCTCTGTTCCCCCACTCCCTCTCCTCTGTTCCCCCACTTCCTCTCCTCTGTTCCCCCACTCCCTCTCCTCTGTTCCCCCACTCCCTCTCCTCTGTACCCTCACTCCCTCTCCTCTGTTCCCCTGCTCCCTCTCCTCTGTTCCCCCGCTCCCTCTCCTCTGTTCCCTCACTCCCTCTCCTCTGTTCCCCCGCTCCCTCTCCTCTGTTCCCCCACTCCCTCTCCTCTATTCCCGCACTCCCTCTCCTCTGTTCCCCCACTCCCTCTCCTCTGTTCCCCCACTCCCTCTCCTCTGTTCCCCCACTCCCTCTCCTCTGTACCCTCACTCCCTCTCCTCTGTTCCCCTGCTCCCTCTCCTCTGTTCCCCCGCTCCCTCTCCTCTGTTCCCCCACTCCCTCTCCTCTGTTCCCTCACTCCCTCTCCTCTGTTCCCTCACTCCCTCTCCTCTGTTCCCCTCACTCCCTCTCCTCTGTTCCCCCGCTCCCTCTCCTCTGTTCCTTCACTCCCTCTCCTCTGTACCCTCACTCCCTCTCCTCTGTTCCCCCGCTCCCTCTCCTCTGTTCCCCCGCTCCCTCTCCTCTGTTCCCCCGCTCCCTCTCCCCTGTTCCTTCACTCTCTCTCCTCTGTTCCCCCACTCCCTCTCCTCTGTTCCACCGCTCCCTCTCCTCTGTTCCCTCACTCCCTCTCCTCTGTTCCCCTGCTCCCTCTCCTCTGTTCCCCCGCTCCCTCTCCTCTGTTCCCCCGCTCCCTCTCCTCTGTTCCTTCACTCCCTCTCCTCTGTACCCTCACTCCCTCTCCTCTGTTCCCCCGCTCCCTCTCCTCTGTTCCCCCACTGCCTCTCCTCTGTTCCCCTGCTCCCTCTCCTCTCTTCCCCCTGCTCCCTCTCCTCTGTACCCCCGCTCCCTCTCCTCTCTTCCCCCTGCTCCCTCTCCTCTGTTCCCCCACTCCCTCTCCTCTGTTCCCTCACTCCCTCTCCTCTGTACCCCCTCTCCCTCTCCTCTGTTCCCCCACTCCCTCTCCTCTGTTCCCCCGCTCCCTCTCCTCTGTTCCCTCACTCCCTCTCCTCTGTTCCCCCACTCCCTCTCCTCTGTTCCCCCGCTCCCTCTCCTCTGTACCCCCGCTCCCTCTCCTCTGTTGACCCACTCCCTCTCCTCTGTACCCTCTCTCCCTCTCCTCTGTTCCCCCGCTCCCTCTCCTCTGTTCCACCGCTCCCTCTCCTCTGTACCCTCACTCCCTCTCCTCTGTTCCCCCGCTCCCTCTCCCTCCGCTGCTCCCTCTCCTCTGTTCCACCACTCCCTCTCCCTCCGCTGCTCCCTCTCCTCTGCTCCTCTGCTCTCAGGCCTCCGACTCCTGCCTTTTTATGGGCCGCTCCCTCTCCAGGGGACTTGTCAGGCTTTTCGTTCCATTCGAATCATCGAATCTTTACTGGCCCGTCGAGCCTGTGCCAGCTCTACGGAAGGGCGATCCAGTTGGTCCCATTCCCCGGCTCTTTCCCCGTAGCCCTGCAAATGTTTTCTCTTCAAATGTTTATCCAATAATTGGTGAAGGAGTCTCGCACCTCAGTGGGCGGTCGCATTTCTCCAGTCACTCCTGCGTGCTGCGGGAAGCCGACATGTCCAACGGGCCATTGCCAGAGATCCTGTCATCACCTTTGCCCGACTGGGCTATACCAATTGGACCCCTGGCGTTTACCCCTCCCCTTAAGGTTCGACTGGACCACCACTGCCGACAACCCCACCGCCAACGTCTTAGGGTCACCGCTGGCCAGCGGCTAAACAGGACTGGGTCACATCAACGAGAGCAGAGTGAAGAACGAATGACCAGCGGCCGACCTCATGACCCCTCAGTTGGGATGAAGAAGAGCAGTTTGGTGGGGGTGGTGGGGGGCAGCGGAGACAAGGTGGGAATTCTCCCTGGTGTCATCGGGCCAACGTCCTTTCCTCAATCCAACACCAGCTGCGTTGCTGAGGCCTGGGCTCCAGATAACCCTGTCGGCCGACGCCCTTCACTGGGTTGGCCACGTGCTCTGCGCGGTCACGTTCCAGCCCACTTGCGCGTTCGGCACCCTTTGGCGAGAGGGTCAGAGAGAAACCGCGAAGGAGGGTGTCGATCTCTCAGAGTCTCCATTCAGCGAATCACAGCGAGTCCGCGGCGACTGCACGTGCAACCATCGTGGCTCTGACTCCCTTTCCAAGTGCTGAAGAGACAGACCCATCTCACAATCCCTCGAGGCTGGGCATCCAGTTGTTGCCTTGGGGCCCATTTCCTCTCCTTTTCTCTGCCCTTCCTTCCACTCTCCCCGCCTCCCGCGGCGACTCCGAATGCCACGTTTGAATGTGTGCACTCCAGAGTTGCCACGTTGTTACTGGCCAGTTCAATTTTGGCACAGGGACAAACAATAAAACCATCCGATTGAAAGGCGGGTGACACGTTTACGATGTTATCAGAAAGATTATCAAAGGGACAATGTGTCCCTTTCTCTCAAGGTCCTGGACTACTAATCTGCACTTTGTTGTGATCAATCATGCGGACAGCCATTGGGCACTGGTGCTGGTGGTGTTTCGAATCGGCAAGGTTATCAAAGGCACAAAGTGTCCCTTTCTCTCCAATTCCTAGACGACAAATCTGCACTTTGTTATGATCAACTATGTGGACAGCCACTGGGCACTAGAATCATAGAATCATAGAAGTTTACAACATGGAAACAGGCCCTTCGGCCCAACATGTCCATGTCGCCCAGTTTATACCACTAAGCTAATCCCAATTGCCTGCACTTGGCCCATATCCCTCTATACCCATCTTACCCATGTAACTGTCCAAATGCTTTTTAAAAGACAAAATTGTACCCGCCTCTACTACTGCCTCTGGCAGCTCGTTCCAGACACTCACCACCCTTTGAGTGAAAAAATTGCCCCTCTGGACCCTTTTGTATCTCTCCCCTCTCACCTTAAATCTATGTCCCCTCGTTATAGACTCCCCTACCTTTGGGAAAAGATTTTGACTATCTACCTTATCTATGCCCCTCATTATTTTATAGACTTCGATAAGATCACCCCTTAACCTCCTACTCTCCAGGGAAAAAAGTCTCAGTCTATCTAACCTCTCCCTGTAAGTCAAACCATCAAGTCCCGGTAGCATCCTAGTAAATCTTTTCTGCACTCTTTCTAGTTTAATAATATCCTTTCTATAATAGGGTGACCAGAACTGTACACAGTATTCCAAGTGTGGCCTTACTAATGTCTTGTACAACTTCAACAAGACATCCCAACTCCTGTATTCAATGTTCTGACCAATGAAACCAAGCATGCCGAATGCCTTCTTCACCACCCTATCCACCTGTGACTCCACTTTCAAGGAGCTATGAACCTGTACTCCTAGATCTCTTTGTTCTATAACTCTCCCCAACGCCCTACCATTAACGGAGTAGGTCCTGGCTCGATTCGATCTACCAAAATGCATTACCTCACATTGATCTAAATTAAACTCCATCTGCCATTCATCGGCCCACTGGCCCAATTGATCAAGATCCCGTTGCAATCCTAGATAACCTTCTTCACTGTCCACAATGCCACCAATCTTGGTTATTGTAAACAATTTTACAACACCAAGTTATAGTCCAACAATTTTATTTTATAATCCACAAGCTTTCGGAGGCTTCCTCCTTCCTCAGGTGAATGTGGAAATGAAATCCAATCTTGGTGTCATCTGCAAACTTACTAACCATGCCTCCTAAATTCTCATCCAAATCATTAATATAAATAACAAATAACAGCGGACCCAGCACCGATCCCTGAGGCACACCGCTGGTCACAGGCCTCCAGTTTGAAAAACAACCCTCTACAACCACCCTCTGTCTTCTGTCGTCAATCCAATTTTGTATCCAATTGGCTACCTCACCTTGGATCCCATGAGATTTAACCTTATGTAACAACCTACCATGCGGTACCTTGTCAAAGGCTTTGCTGAAGTCCATGTAGACCACGTCTACTGCACAGCCCTCATCTATCTTCTTGGTTACCACTTCAAAAAACTCAATCAAATTCGTGAGACATGATTTTCCTCTCACAAAACCATGCTGACTGTTCCTAATTAGTCCCTGCCTCTCCAAATGCCTGTAGATCCTGTCCCTCAGAATACCCTCTAACAACTTACCCACTACAGATGTCAGGCTCACCGGTCTGTAGTTCCCAGGCTTTTCCCTGCCGCCCTTCTTAAACAAAGGCACAACATTTGCTGCCCTCCAATCTTCAGGCACCTCACCTGTAGCTGTCGATGATTCAAATATCTCTGCTAGGGGACCCGCAATTTCCTCCCTAACCTCCCACAACGTCCTGGGATACATTTCATCAGGTCCCGGAGATTTATCGACCTTGATGCGCGTTAAGACTTCCAGCACCTCCCTCTCTGTAATATGTACACTCCTCAAGACATCACTATTTATTTCCCCAAGTTCCCTAACATCCATGCCTTTCTCAACCGTAAATACCGATGTGAAATATTCATTCAGGATCTCACCCATCTCTTGTGGTTCCGCACATAGATGACCTTGTTGATCCTTAAGAGGCCCTACTCTCTCCCTAGTTACCCTTTTGCCCTTTATGTATTTGTAGAAGCTCTTTGGATTCACCTTTGCCTGATCTGCCAAAGCAATCTCATATCCCCTTTTTGCCCTCCTGATTGGGGAGAAGGTGACTCGGAGATGCACTGCTCGGTGACAATGCGCTCTGGACAGAGTGGAGTGGGATCCAGAGTGGAGCAGGGCTCCAGGAGCATGGCGGATCCTGGGGATGAAGCAGCTTATTCCCCAGGTGGGTTTCTCAACTCCTCCCATCATACAGATGCACCAGGCCGGAAGAGATTTCCGGAGGCTTCAGAGACTGCATGAAAACGGGAGTCAACATGAAGTGTCAAGATATCTGTACACTGACTGGTGTCTCTCAGTCCCCTCTCTCTCAGGGAGATATCTGTACACTGACTGGTGTCTCTCAGTCCCCTCTCTCAGGGAGATATCTGCACATTGACTGGTGTCTCTCAGTCCCCTCTCTCTCAGGGAGATATCTGTACACTGACTGGTGTCTCTCAGTCCTCTCTCTCTCAGGGAGATATCTGTACACTGACTGGTGTCTCTCAGTCCCCTCTCTCTCAGGGAGATATCTGTACACTGACTGGTGTCTCTCAGTCCTCTCTCTCTCAGGGAGATATCTGTACATTGACTGGTGTCTCTCAGTCCTCTCTCTCTCAGGGAGATATCTGTACACTGACTGGTGTCTCTCAGTCCTCTCTCTCTCAGGGAGATATCTGTACACTGACTGGTGTCTCTCAGTCCTCTCTCTCTCAGGGAGATATCTGTACACTGACTGGTGTCTCTCAGTCCTCTCTCTCTCAGGGAGATATCTGTACACTGACTGGTGTCTCTCAGTCCCTCTCTCTCAGGGAGATATCTGTACACTGACTGGTGTCTCTCAGTCCTCTCTCTCTCAGGGAGATATCTGTACATTGACTGGTGTCTCTCAGTCCCCTCTCTCTCAGGGAGATATCTGTACATTGACTGGTGTCTCTCAGTCTCTCTCTCTCAGGGAGATATCTGTACACTGACTGGTGTCTCTCAGTCCCTCTCTCTCAGGGTGATATCTGTACACTGACTGGTGTCTCTCAGTCCCTCTCTCTCAGGGAGATATCTGTACACTGACTGGTGTCTCTCAGTCCCCTCTCTCTCAGGGAGATATCTGTACACTGACTGGTGTCTCTCAGTCCCCTCTCTCTCAGGGAGATATCTGTACACTGACTGGTGTCTCTCAGTCCCCTCTCTCTCAGGGAGATATCTGTACACTGACTGGTGTCTCTCAGTCCCCTCTCTCTCAGGGAGATATCTGTACACTGACTGGTGTCTCTCAGTCCCCTCTCTCTCGGGGAGATATCTGTACACTGACTGGTGTCTCTCAGTCCCCTCTCTCTCAGGGAGGTATCTGTACACTGACTGGTGTCTCTCAGTCCCCTCTCTCTCGGAGAGATATCTGTACACTGACTGGTGTCTCTCAGTCCCCTCTCTCTCAGGGAGATATCTGTACACTGACTGGTGTCTCTCAGTCCCCTCTCTCTCAGGGAGATATCTGTACACTGACTGGTGTCACTCAGTCCCCTCTCTCTCAGGGAGATATCTGTACACTGACTGGTGTCTCTCAGTCCTCTCTCTCAGGGAGGTATCTGTACACTGACTGGTGTCTCTCAGTCCCCTCTCTCTCGGGGAGATATATGTACACTGACTGGTGTCTCTCAGTCCCCTCTCTCTCAGGGAGGTATCTGTACACTGACTGGTGTCTCTCAGTCCCCTCTCTCTCGGGGAGATATCTGTACACTGACTGGTGTCTCTAAGTCCCCTCTCTCTCAGGGAGATATCTGTACACTGACTGGTGTCTCTCAGTCCCCTCTCTCTCAGGGAGATATCTGTACACTGACTGGTGTCTCTCAGTCCCTCTCTCTCAGGGAGATATCTGTACACTGACTGGTGTCTCTCAGTCCCCTCTCTCTCAGGGAGATATCTGTACACTGACTGGTGTCTCTCAGTCCCCTCTCTCTCAGGGAGATATCTGTACACTGACTGGTGTCTCTAAGTCCCCTCTCTCTCAGGGAGATATCTGTACACTGACTGGTGTCTCTCAGTCCCCTCTCTCTCAGGGAGATATCTGTCCACTGACTGGTGTCTCTCAGTCCCCTCTCTCAGGGAGATATCTGCACACTGACTGGTGTCTCTCAGTCCCCTCTCTCTCAGGGAGATATCTGTACACTGACTGGTGTCTCTCAGTCCCCTCTCTCTCAGGGAGATATCTGAACACTGACTGGTGACTCTCAGTCCCCTCTCTCTCAGGGAGATATCTGTACACAGACTGGTGTCTCTCAGTCCCCTCTCTCTCAGGGAGATATCTGTACACTGACTGGTGTCTCTCAGTCCCCTCTCTCTCAGGGAGATATCTGTACACTGACTGGTGTCTCTCAGTCCCTTCTCTCTCAGGGAGATATCTGTACACTGACTGGTGTCTCTCAGTCCCTCTCTCAGGGAGGTATCTGTACACTGACTGGTGTCTCTCAGTCCCCTCTCTCTCAGGGAGATATCTGTACACTGACTGGTGTCTCTCAGTCCCCTCTCTCAGGGAGATATCTGCACACTGACTGTTGTCTCTCAGTCCCCTCTCTCTCAGGGAGATATCTGTACACTGACTGGTGTCTCTCAGTCCCCTCTCTCTCTCAGGGAGATATCTTTGCACTGACTGGTGTCTCTCAGTCCCCTCTCTCTCAGGGATATATCTGTACACTGACTGGTGTCTCTCAGTCCCCTCTCTCTCAGGGAGATATCTGTACACTGACTGGTGTCTCTCAGTCCCCTCTCTCTCAGGGAGATACCTGCACACTGACTGGTGTCGCTCAGTCCCGTCTCTCTCAGGGAGATATCTGTACACTGACTGGTGTCTCTCAGTCCCCTCTCTCTCAGGGAGATATCTGGACACTGACTGGTGTCTCTCAGTCCACTCTCTCTCCGGGAGATATCTGTTCACTGACTGGTGTCTCTCAGTCCCCTCTCTCTCGGGGAGATATCTGTACACTGACTGGTGTCTCTCAGTCCCCTCTCTCTCAGGGAGATATTTGTACACTGACTGGTGTCTCTCAGGGAGATATACATACACTGACTGGAGTCTCTCAGTCCCCTGATTCAGGGAGATATCTGTACACTGACTGGTGTCTCTCAGTCCCCTCTCTCTCAGGGAGATATCTGTACACTGACTGGTGGCTCTCAGTCCCTCTCTCTCCGGGAGATATCTGTACACTGACTGGTGTCTCTCAGTCCCCTCTCTCTCTCAGGGAGATATCTTTGCACTGACTGGTGTCTCTCAGTCCCCTCTCTCTCAGGGATATATCTGTACACTGACTGGTGTCTCTCAGTCCCCTCTCTCGGGGAGATATCTGTGCACTGACTGGTGTCTCTCAGTCCCCTCTCTCTCAGGCAGATATCTGTACACTGACTGGTGTCTCTCAGTCCCCTCTCTCTCATGGAGATATCTGTACACTGACTGGTGTCTCTCAGTCCCCTCTCTCTCTCAGGGAGATATCTGTACACTGACTGGTGTCTCTCATTCCCCTCTCTCTCAGGGTGATATCTGTACACTGAGGTCACGGGTCAGATACAGAGTAAAGCTCCTTCTACACTATCCCATCAAACACTCCCAGGGCAGGTACAGGGTTAGATACAGAGTAAAGCTCCCTCTACACTTTCCCTTCAAACACTCCCAGGGCAGGTACAGGGTTAGATACAGAGTAAAGCTCCCTCTACACTGTCCCATCAAACACTCCCTGGGCAGGTACAGGGTTTGATACAGAGTAAAGCTCCCTCTACACTGTCCCATCAAACACTCCCAGGGCAGGTGCAGGGTTAGATACAGAGGAAAGCTCCCAATACACTGTCCCATCAAGCACTCCCAAGGCACGTGCAGGATCAGATGTGGAGTAAAGCTCCCTCTACACTGTCCCATCAAACACTCCCAGGGTAGGTACAGAGTTAGATACAGAGTAAAGATCCCTCTACACTGACCCAACAAACACCCAAAAGGCAGGTACAGGGTTAGATGCAGAGTAAAGCTCCCCCTACACTGTCCCATCAAACACTCCCAGGGCAGGTACTGGGTCAGATACAGAGTAAAGCTCCCTCGACACTGACCCGTCAAACACTCCCAGGGCAGGTCCAGGTTAAGACACAGAGTAAAGCTCCCTCCACATTGTCCCATCAAAGACACCCAGGGCAGGTAAAGGGTTAGATACAGACTAAAACTCCCTCTACACTGTCCCATCAAACACTCCCAGGGCAGGAACAGGGTTAGATACAGAGTAAAGCTCCCTCTACACTGTCCCATCAAACACTCCCAGGGCAGGTACAGGGTTAGATACAGAGTGAAGCTCCCTCTACACTGTTCCATCAAACACACCCAGGGCAGGTGCAGGGTTAGATACAGAGTAAAGCTCCCTCGACACTGTCCCATCAAACACTCCCAGGGCAGGTTCAGGGTTGGATCCAGAGTAAAGTTCCCTCTGCACTGACCCATCAAACACTCCCAGGGCAGGTACAGGGTTAGATACAGAGTAAAGCTCCCTCTACACTGTCCCATCAAACACTCCCAGGGTCAGGTACAGGGTTAGATACAGAGTAAAGCTCCCTCCACACTGTCCCATCAAACACTCCCAGGGTCAGGTACAGGGTTAGATACAGAGTAAAGCTCCCTCTACACTGTCCCATCAAACACTCCCAGGGTCAGGTACAGGGTTAGATACAGAGTAAAGCTCCCTCTACACTGTCCCATCAAACACTCCCAGGGCAGGTTCAGGGTTGGATTCAGAGTAAAGTTCCCTCTACACTGACCCATCAAAAACTCCCAGGGCAGGTACAGGGTTAGATACAGAGTAAAGCTCCCTCTACACTGTCCCATCAAACACTCCCAGGGTCAGGTACAGGGTTAGATACAGAGTAAAGCTCCCTCTACACTGTCCCATCAAACACTCCCAGGGTCAGGTACAGGGTTAGATACAGAGTAAAGCTCCCTCTACACTGTCCCATCAAACACTCCCAGGGTCAGGTACAGGGTTAGATACAGAGTAAAGCTCCCTCTACACTGTCCCATCAAACACTCCCAGGGTCAGGTACAGGGTTAGATACAGAGTAAAGCTCCCTCTACACTGTCCCATCAAACACTCCCAGGGTCAGGTACAGGGTTAGATACAGAGTAAAGCTCCCTCCACACTGTCCCATCAAACACTCCCAGGGCAGGTACAGGGTTAGATACAGAGCAAAGCTCCCTCTACACTGTCCCATCAAACACTCCCAGGGTCAGGTACAGGGTTAGATACAGAGTAAAGCTCCCTCTACACTGTCCCATCAAACACTCCCAGGGTCAGGTACAGGGTTAGATACAGAGTAAAGCTCCCTCCACACTGTCCCATCAAACACTCCCAGGGTCAGGTACAGGGTTAGATACAGAGTAAAGCTCCCTCTACACTGTCCCATCAAACACTCCCAGGGCAGGTACAGGGTTAGATACAGAGTAAAGCTCCCTCTACACTGTCCCATCAAACACTCCCAGGGTCAGGTACAGGGTTAGATACAGAGTAAAGCTCCCTCTGCACTGTCCCATCAAACACTCCCAGGGTCAGGTACAGGGTTAGATACAGAGTAAAGCTCCCTCTACACTGTCCCATCAAACACTCCCAGGGTCAGGTACAGGGTTAGATACAGAGTAAAGCTCCCTCTACACTGTCCCATCAAACACTCCCAGGGGCAGGTACAGGGTTAGATACAGAGTAAAGCTCCCTCTACACTGTCCCATCAAACACTCCCAGGGTCAGGTACAGGGTTAGATACAGAGTAAAGCTCCCTCTACACTGTCCCATCAAACACTCCCAGGGTCAGGTACAGGGTTAGATACAGAGTAAAGCTCCCTCTGCACTGTCCCATCAAACACTCCCAGGGTCAGGTACAGGGTTAGATACAGAGTAAAGCTCCCTCTACACTGTCCCAACAAACACCCAAAAGGCAGGTACAGGGTTAGATGCAGAGTAAAGCTCCCCCTACACTGTCCCATCAAACACTCCCAGGGCAGGTACTGGGTCAGATACAGAGTAAAGCTCCCTCGACACTGACCCGTCAAACACTCCCAGGGCAGGTCCAGGTTAAGACACAGAGTAAAGCTCCCTCCACATTGTCCCATCAAAGACACCCAGGGCAGGTAAAGGGTTAGATACAGACTAAAACTCCCTCTATACTGTCCCATCAAACACTCCCAGGGCAGGAACAGGGTTAGATACAGAGTAAAGCTCCCTCTACACTGTCCCATCAAACACTCCCAGGGCAGGTACAGGGTTAGATACAGAGTGAAGCTCCCTCTACACTGTTCCATCAAACACACCCAGGGCAGGTGCAGGGTTAGATACAGAGTAAAGCTCCCTCGACACTGTCCCATCAAACACTCCCAGGGCAGGTTCAGGGTTGGATCCAGAGTAAAGTTCCCTCTGCACTGACCCATCAAACACTCCCAGGGCAGGTACAGGGTTAGATACAGAGTAAAGCTCCCTCTACACTGTCCCATCAAACACTCCCAGGGTCAGGTACAGGGTTAGATACAGAGTAAAGCTCCCTCCACACTGTCCCATCAAACACTCCCAGGGTCAGGTACAGGGTTAGATACAGAGTAAAGCTCCCTCTACACTGTCCCATCAAACACTCCCAGGGTCAGGTACAGGGTTAGATACAGAGTAAAGCTCCCTCTACACTGTCCCATCAAACACTCCCAGGGCAGGTTCAGGGTTGGATTCAGAGTAAAGTTCCCTCTACACTGACCCATCAAAAACTCCCAGGGCAGGTACAGGGTTAGATACAGAGTAAAGCTCCCTCTACACTGTCCCATCAAACACTCCCAGGGTCAGGTACAGGGTTAGATACAGAGTAAAGCTCCCTCTACACTGTCCCATCAAACACTCCCAGGGTCAGGTACAGGGTTAGATACAGAGTAAAGCTCCCTCTACACTGTCCCATCAAACACTCCCAGGGTCAGGTACAGGGTTAGATACAGAGTAAAGCTCCCTCTACACTGTCCCATCAAACACTCCCAGGGTCAGGTACAGGGTTAGATACAGAGTAAAGCTCCCTCTACACTGTCCCATCAAACACTCCCAGGGTCAGGTACAGGGTTAGATACAGAGTAAAGCTCCCTCCACACTGTCCCATCAAACACTCCCAGGGCAGGTACAGGGTTAGATACAGAGTAAAGCTCCCTCTACACTGTCCCATCAAACACTCCCAGGGTCAGGTACAGGGTTAGATACAGAGTAAAGCTCCCTCTACACTGTCCCATCAAACACTCCCAGGGTCAGGTACAGGGTTAGATACAGAGTAAAGCTCCCTCCACACTGTCCCATCAAACACTCCCAGGGTCAGGTACAGGGTTAGATACAGAGTAAAGCTCCCTCTACACTGTCCCATCAAACACTCCCAGGGCAGGTACAGGGTTAGATACAGAGTAAAGCTCCCTCTACACTGTCCCATCAAACACTCCCAGGGTCAGGTACAGGGTTAGATACAGAGTAAAGCTCCCTCTGCACTGTCCCATCAAACACTCCCAGGGTCAGGTACAGGGTTAGATACAGAGTAAAGCTCCCTCTACACTGTCCCATCAAACACTCCCAGGGTCAGGTACAGGGTTAGATACAGAGTAAAGCTCCCTCTACACTGTCCCATCAAACACTCCCAGGGGCAGGTACAGGGTTAGATACAGAGTAAAGCTCCCTCTACACTGTCCCATCAAACACTCCCAGGGTCAGGTACAGGGTTAGATACAGAGTAAAGCTCCCTCTACACTGTCCCATCAAACACTCCCAGGGTCAGGTACAGGGTTAGATACAGAGTAAAGCTCCCTCCACACTGTCCCATCAAACACTCCCAGGGTCAGGTACAGGGTTAGATACAGAGTAAAGCTCCCTCTACACTGTCCCATCAAACACTCCCAGGGCAGGTACAGGGTTAGATACAGAGTAAAGCTCCCTCTACACTGTCCCATCAAACACTCCCAGGGCAGGCACAGGGTTAGATACAGAGTAAAGCTCCCTCTACACTGTCCCATCAAACACTCCCAGGGCAGGTACAGGGTTAGATACAGAGTAAAGCTCCCTCCACACTGTCCCATCAAACACTCCCAGGGCAGGTACAGGGTTAGATACAGAGTAAAGCTCCCTCTACACTGTCCCATCAAACACTCCCAGGGTCAGGTACAGGGTTAGATACAGAGTAAAGCTCCCTCTACACTGTCCCATCAAACACTCCCAGGGCAGGTACAGGGTTAGATACAGAGTAAAGCTCCCTCTACACTGTCCCATCAAACACTCCCAGGGTCAGGTACAGGGTTCGATACAGAGTAAAGCTCCCTCTACACTGTCCCATCAAACACTCCCAGGGCAGGTACAGGGTTAGATACAGAGTAAAGCTCCCTCTACACTGTCCCATCAAACACTCCCAGGGTCAGGTACAGGGTTAGATACAGAGTAAAGCTCCCTCCACACTGTCCCATCAAACACTCCCAGGGTCAGGTACAGGGTTAGATACAGAGTAAAGCTCCCTCTACACTGTCCCATCAAACACTCCCAGGGCAGGTACAGGGTTAGATACAGAGTAAAGCTCCCTCTACACTGTCCCATCAAACACTCCCAGGGCAGGTACAGGGTTAGATACAGAGTAAAGCTCCCTCTACACTGTCCCATCAAACACTCCCAGGGCAGGTACAGGGTTAGATACAGAGTAAAGCTCCCTCCACACTGTCCCATCAAACACTCCCAGGGCAGGTACAGGGTTAGATACAGAGTAAAGCTCCCTCTACACTGTCCCATCAAAGACTCCCAGGGTCAGGTACAGGGTTAGATACAGAGTAAAGCTCCCTCTACACTGTCCCATCAAACACTCCCAGGGTCAGGTACAGGGTTAGATACAGAGTAAAGCTCCCTCTACACTGTCCCATCAAACACTCCCAGGGTCAGGTACAGGGTTAGATACAGAGTAAAGCTCCCTCTACACTGTCCCATCAAACACTCCCAGGGTCAGGTACAGGGTTAGATACAGAGTAAAGCTCCCTCTACACTGTCCCATCAAACACTCCCAGGGTCAGGTACAGGGTTAGATACAGAGTAAAGCTCCCTCCACACTGTCCCATCAAACACTCCCAGGGTCAGGTACAGGGTTAGATACAGAGTAAAGCTCCCTCTACACTGTCCCATCAAACACTCCCAGGGCAGGTACAGGGTTAGATACAGAGTAAAGCTCCCTCTACACTGTCCCATCAAACACTCCCAGGGTCAGGTACAGGGTTAGATACAGAGTAAAGCTCCCTCTGCACTGTCCCATCAAACACTCCCAGGGTCAGGTACAGGGTTAGATACAGAGTAAAGCTCCCTCTACACTGTCCCATCAAACACTCCCAGGGTCAGGTACAGGGTTAGATACAGAGTAAAGCTCCCTCTACACTGTCCCATCAAACACTCCCAGGGGCAGGTACAGGGTTAGATACAGAGTAAAGCTCCCTCTACACTGTCCCATCAAACACTCCCAGGGTCAGGTACAGGGTTAGATACAGTGTAAAGCTCCCTCTACACTGTCCCATCAAACACTCCCAGGGTCAGGTACAGGGTTAGATACAGAGTAAAGCTCCCTCCACACTGTCCCATCAAACACTCCCAGGGTCAGGTACAGGGTTAGATACAGAGTAAAGCTCCCTCTACACTGTCCCATCAAACACTCCCAGGGCAGGTACAGGGTTAGATACAGAGTAAAGCTCCCTCTACACTGTCCCATCAAACACTCCCAGGGTCAGGTACAGGGTTAGATACAGAGTAAAGCTCCCTCTACACTGTCCCATCAAACACTCCCAGGGCAGGCACAGGGTTAGATACAGAGTAAAGCTCCCTCTACACTCTCCCATCAAACACTCCCAGGGCAGGTACAGGGTTAGATACAGAGTAAAGCTCCCTCCACACTGTCCCATCAAACACTCCCAGGGCAGGTACAGGGTTAGATACAGAGTAAAGCTCCCTCTACACTGTCCCATCAAACACTCCCAGGGTCAGGTACAGGGTTAGATACAGAGTAAAGCTCCCTCTACACTGTCCCATCAAACACTCCCAGGGCAGGTACAGGGTTAGATACAGAGTAAAGCTCCCTCTACACTGTCCCATCAAACACTCCCAGGGTCAGGTACAGGGTTCGATACAGAGTAAAGCTCCCTCTACACTGTCCCATCAAACACTCCCAGGGTCAGGTACAGGGTTAGATACAGAGTAAAGCTCCCTCTACACTGTCCCATCAAACACTCCCAGGGTCAGGTACAGGGTTAGATACAGAGTAAAGCTCCCTCTACACTGTCCCATCAAACACTCCCAGGGCAGGTACAGGGTTAGATACAGAGTAAAGCTCCCTCTACACTGTCCCATCAAACACTCCCAGGGCAGGTACAGGGTTAGAGACAGAGGAAAGCTCCCTCTACACTGTCCCATCAAACACTCCCAGGGCAGGTACAGGGTTAGATACAGAGTAAAGCTCCCTCCACACTGTCCCATCAAACACTCCCAGGGCAGGTACAGGGTTAGATACAGAGTAAAGCTCCCTCTACACTGTCCCATCAAACACTCCCAGGGTCAGGTACAGGGTTAGATACAGAGTAAAGCTCCCTCTACACTGTCCCGTCAAACACTCCCAGGGCAGGTACAGGGTTAGATACAGAGTAAAGCTCCCTCTACACTGTCCCATCAAACACTCCCAGGGCAGGTTCAGGGTTGGATTCAGAGTAAAGTTCCCTCTACACTGACCCATCAAACACTCCCAGGGCAGGTACAGGGTTAGATACAGAGTAAAGCTCCCTCTACACTGTCCCATCAAACACTCCCAGGGTCAGTTACAGGGTTAGATACAGAGTAAAGCTCCCTCTACACTGTCCCATCAAACACTCCCAGGGCAGGTACAGGGTTAGATACAGAGTAAAGCTCCCTCTACACTGTCCCGTCAAACACTCCCAGGGTCAGGTACAGGGTTAGATACAGAGTAAAGCTCCCTCTACACTGTCCCGTCAAACACTCCCAGGGTCAGGTACAGGGTTAGATACAGAGTAAAGCTCCCTCTACACTGTCCCATCAAACACTCCCAGGGTCAGGTACAGGGTTAGATACAGAGTAAAGCTCCCTCCACACTGTCCCATCAAACACTCCCAGGGTCAGGTACAGGGTTAGATACAGAGTAAAGCTCCCTCTACACTGTCCCATCAAACACTCCCAGGGTCAGGTACAGGGTTAGATACAGAGTAAAGCTCCCTCCACACTGTCCCATCAAACACTCCCAGGGTCAGGTACAGGGTTAGATACAGAGTAAAGCTCCCTCTACACTGTCCCATCAAACACTCCCAGGGCAGGTACAGGGTTAGATACAGAGTAAAGCTCCCTCTACACTGTCCCATCAAACACTCCCAGGGTCAGGTACAGGGTTAGATACAGAGTAAAGCTCCCTCCACACTGTCCCATCAAACACTCCCAGGGTCAGGTACAGGGTTAGATACAGAGTAAAGCTCCCTCTACACTGTCCCATCAAACACTCCCAGGGCAGGTACAGGGTTAGATACAGAGTAAAGCTCCCTCTACACTGTCCCATCAAACACTCCCAGGGTCAGGTACAGGGTTAGATACAGAGTAAAGCTCCCTCTGCACTGTCCCTTCAAACACTCCCTGGGTCAGGTACAGGGTTAGATACAGAGTAAAGCTCCCTCTACACTGTCCCATCAAACACTCCCAGGGTCAGGTACAGGGTTAGATACAGAGTAAAGCTCACTCTACACTGTCCCATCAAACACTCCCAGGGGCAGGTACAGGGTTAGGTACAGAGTAAAGCTCCCTCTACACTGTCCCATCAAACACTCCCAGGGCTGGTACAGGGTTAGATACAGAGTAAAGCTCCCTCTACACTGTCCCATCAAACACTCCCAGGGTCAGGTACAGGGTTAGATACAGAGTAAAGCTCCCTCTACACTGTCCCATCAAACACTCCCAGGGGCAGGTACAGGGTTAGATACAGAGTAAAGCTCCCTCCACACTGTCCCATCAAACACTCCCAGGGCAGGTACAGGGTTAGATACAGAGTAAAGCTCCCTCTACACTGTCCCATCAAACACTCCCAGGGTCAGGTACAGTGTTAGATACAGAGTAAAGCTCCCTCTACACTGTCCCATCAAACACTCCCAGGGTCAGGTACAGGGTTAGATACAGAGTAAAGCTCACTCTGCACTGTCCCATCAAACACTCCCAGGGTCAGGTACAGTGTTAGATACAGAGTAAAGCTCCCTCTACACTGTCCCATCAAACACTCCCAGGGTCAGGTACAGGGTTGGATACAGAGTAAAGCTCCCTCTACACTGTCCCATCAAACACTCCCAGGGTCAGGTACAGTGTTAGATACAGAGTAAAGCTCCCTCTACACTGTCCCATCAAACACTCCCAGGGTCAGGTACAGGGTTAGATACAGAGTAAAGCTCCCTCCACACTGTCCCATCAAACACTCCCAGGGTCAGGTACAGGGTTAGATACAGAGTAAAGCTCCCTCTACACTGTCCCATCAAACACTCCCAGGGCAGGTACAGGGTGAGATACAGAGTAAAGCTCCCTCTATACTGTCCCATCAAACACTCCCAGGGCAGGTACAGGGTTAGATACAGAGTAAAGCTCCCTCTACACTGTCCCATCAAACACTCCCAGGGTCAGGTACAGGGTTAGATACAGAGTAAAGCTCCCTCTACACTGTCCCATCAAACACTCCCAGGGTCAGGTACAGGGTTAGATACAGAGTAAAGCTCCCTCCACACTGTCCCATCAAACACACCCAGGGTCAGGTACAGGGTTAGATACAGAGTAAAGCTCCCTCTACACTGTCCCATCAAACACTCCCAGGGCAGGTACAGGGTTAGATACAGAGTAAAGCTCCCTCTACACTGTCCCATCAAACACTCCCAGGGCAGGTACAGGGTTAGATACAGAGTAAAGCTCCCTCTACACTGTCCCATCAAACACTCCCAGGGCAGGTACAGGGTTGGATACAGAGTAAAGCTCCCTCCACACTGTCCCATCAAACACTCCCAGGGCAGGTACAGGGTTAGATACAGAGTAAAGCTCCCTCTACACTGTCCCATCAAACACTCCCAGGGTCAGGTACAGTGTTAGATACAGAGTAAAGCTCCCTCTACACTGTCCCATCAAACACTCCCAGGGTCAGGTACAGGGTTAGATACAGAGTAAAGCTCCCTCCACACTGTCCCATCAAACACTCCCAGGGTCAGGTACAGGGTTAGATACAGAGTAAAGCTCACTCTGCACTGTCCCATCAAACACTCCCAGGGTCAGGTACAGTGTTAGATACAGAGTAAAGCTCCCTCTACACTGTCCCATCAAACACTCCCAGGGTCAGGTACAGGGTTAGATACAGAGTAAAGCTCCCTCCACACTGTCCCATCAAACACTCCCAGGGTCAGGTACAGGGTTAGATACAGAGTAAAGCTCACTCTGCACTGTCCCATCAAACACTCCCAGGGTCAGGTACAGTGTTAGATACAGAGTAAAGCTCCCTCTACACTGTCCCATCAAACACTCCCAGGGTCAGGTACAGGGTTAGATACAGAGTAAAGCTCCCTCTACACTGTCCCATCAAACACTCCCAGGGTCAGGTACAGGGTTAGATACAGAGTAAAGCTCCCTCTACACTGTCCCATCAAACACTCCCAGGGTCAGGTACAGGGTTAGATACAGAGTAAAGCTCCCTCCACACTGTCCCATCAAACACTCCCAGGGTCAGGTACAGGGTTAGATACAGAGTAAAGCTCCCTCTACACCGTCCCATCAAACACTCCCAGGGTCAGGTCCAGGGTTAGATACAGAGTAAAGCGCACTCTGCATTGTGCCATTTCTGAAGCAGCCACCCGAGAAGCAGATGAGGCCTTGGCTGAATGTTTCATCCGACAGATGGCACCTCTGACAATGCAGCACTCGTTCAGTACTGACCCTCCGACAGTGCGGCGCTCCCTCAGTAATGACCCTCCGACAGTGCAGCGCTCCCTAAGTACTGAGCCTCCGACAGTGCAGCGCTCCCTCAGTACTGACCCTCCGACAGTGCGGCCCTCCCTCAGTACTGACCCTCCGACAGTGCGGCCCTCCCTCAGTAATGACCCTCCGACAGTGCGGCCCTCCCTCAGCACTGACCCTCCGACAGTGCAGCGCTCCCTCAGTAATGACCCTCCGACAGTGCAGCGCTCCCTCATTACTGACCCTCCGACAGTGCGGCCCTCCCTCAGTACTGACCCTCCGACAGTGCAGCCCTCCCTCAGTAATGACCCTCTGACAGTGCAGCCCTCCCTCAGTACTGACCCTCTGACAGTGCGGCCCTCCCTCAGTACCGACCCTCCGACAGTGCGGCGCTCCCTCAGTACTGACCCTCCGACAGTGCGGCCCTCCCTCAGTACTGACCCTCCGACAGTGCAGCCCTCCCTCAGTAATGACCCTCTGACAGTGCATCGCTCCCTCAGTTCTGACCCTCTGACAGTGCGGCGCTCCCTCAGTACTGACCCTCCGACAGTGCAGCCCTCCCTCAGTAATGACCCTCTGACAGTGCAGCCCTCCCTCAGTACTGACCCTCTGACAGTGCGGCCCTCCCTCAGTACTGACCCTCCGACAGTGCAGCCCTCCCTCAGTAATGACCCTCTGACAGTGCAGCCCTCCCTCAGTACTGACCCTCTGACAGTGCGGCCCTCCCTCAGTCATGACCCTCCGACAGTGCAGCGCTCCCTCATTACTGACCCTCCGACAGTGCGGCCCTCCCTCAGTACTGACCCTCCGACAGTGCAGCCCTCCCTCAGTAATGACCCTCTGACAGTGCAGCCCTCCCTCAGTACTGACCCTCCGACAGTGCGGCGCTCCCTCAGTACTGACCCTCCGACAGTGCATCGCTCCCTCAGTACTGACCCTCCGACAGTGCAGCCCACCTCAGTAATGACACTCTGACAGTGCTGCCCTCCCTCAGTACTGACCCTCCGACAGTGCAGCCCTCCCTCAGTCATGACCCTCTGACAGTGCGGCGCTCCCTCAGTAATGACCCTCTGACAGTGCAGCCCTCCCTCAGTAATGACCCTCTGACAGTGCGGCCCTCCCTCAGTACTGACCCTCTGACAGTGCAGCGCTCCCTCAGTAATGACCCTCTGACAGTGCAGCGCTCCCTCAGTACTGACCCTCCGACAGTGCGGCCCTCCCTCAGTACTGACCCTCCGACAGTGCGGCCCTCCCTCAGTACTGACCCTCCGACAGTGCAGCCCTCCCTCAGTAATGACCCTCTGACAGTGCGGCCCTCCCTCAGTACTGACCCTCTGACAGTGCAGCGCTCCCTCAGTAATGACCCTCCGACAGTGCGGCCCTCCCTCAGTACTGACCCTCCGACAGTGCGGCGCTCCCTCAGTACTGACCCTCCGACAGTGCAGCGCTCCCTCAGTACCGACCCTCCGACAGTGCGGCGCTCCCTCAGTACTGACCCTCCGACAGTGCAGCGCTCCCTCAGTACCGACCCTCCGACAGTGCGGCCCTCCCTCAGTACTGACCCTCCGACAGTGCGGCGCTCCCTCAGTACTGACCCTCCGACAGTGCAGCGCTCCCTCAGTACTGACCCTCCGACAGTGCGGCCCTCCCTCAGTACTGACCCTCCGACAGTGCGGAGCTCCCTCAGTACTGACCCTCCGACAGTGCGGCGCTCCCTCAGTACTGACCCTCCGACAGTGCGGCGCTCCCTCAGTACTGACCCTCCGACAGTGCGGCGCTCCCTCAGTCCTGACCCTCCGACAGTGCGGCGCTCCCTCAGTACTGACCCTCCGACAGTGCGGCGCTTCCTCAGTACCGACCCTCCGACAGTGCGGAGCTCCCTCAGTACTGACCCTCCGACAGTGCGGAGCTCCCTCAGTACTGACCCTCCGACAGTGCGGCGCTCCCTCAGTACTGACCCTCCGACAGTGCGGCGCTCCCTCAGTACTAAACCAGGTGTGTGAGCCTGGATTATGGTGCTCAAGCAACTGGTGTGGGGGCTCGACCCCACAATCCTCTGTCTCTGTGGTGCGATAGCTGGCATCGAGTGAAGGCCGACAGCGATCTGGAAGACTTCTGATCTCTTTTGGCCGTATCGATATGTCCGACAGGGTTCGCGAAAGAGCTTCGAAGATGTCATTAACTCAGGACTATCGCACATGTCTCTTCCAAGCCAGGCGATTGAGTTTGCGAAGCCAGCGACACCTTGCCAGAGTGCGTCGGCCGCACCCGTCACTGAATCAGACGGTCCTCTCATGGTCTCATAGAGTTATACGGCACGGATAGAGGCCCTTCGGCCCATCGTGTCCGCGCCGGCCATCAAGCCCTGTCTACTCTAATCCCATATTCCAGCATTTGGTCCGTAGCCTTGTATGCTATGGCATTTCAAGTGCTCATCCAAATGCTTCTTGGATGTTGTGAGGGTTCCTGCCTCCACAACCCTTTCAGGCAGTGAGTTCCAGACTCCAACCACCCTCTGGGTGAAAAAGTTCTTTCTCAAATCCCCTCTAAACCTCCCGCCTTTTACCTTGAATCTATGTCCCCTTGTTATAGAACCCTCAACGAAGGGAAAAAGCTCCTTAGTCTCCATCCTATCTGTGCCCCTCATAATTTTGTACACCTCAATCATGTCCCCCCTCAGCCTCCTCTGCTCCAAGGAAAACAAACCCAATCTTCCCAGTCTCTCTTCATAGCTGAAGCGCTCCAGCCCTGGTAACATCCTGGTGAATCTCCTCTGCACCCTCTCCAAAGTGATCACATCCTTCCTGTAGTGTGGCGACCAGAACTGCACACAGTGCTCCAGCTGTGGCCTAACCAGTGTTTTATACAGCTCCATCATAACCTCCTTGCTCTTATATTCTATGCCTCGGCTAATAAAGGCAAGTATCCCATATGCCTTCTTTACCACCTTATCTACCTGTTCCGCCGCCTTCAGGGATCTGTGAACTTGCACACCAAGATCCCTCTGACCCTCTGTCTTGCCTAGGGTCCTCCCATTCATTGTGTATTCCCTTGCCTTGTTAGTCCCTCCAAAGTGAGGGACTAACAAGGCACTTTTCCGGGTTAAATTCCATTTGCCACTGTTCCGCCCATCTGACCAACCCATCTATATCGTCCTGCAGACTGAGGCTATCCTCCTCGCTATTTACCACCCTACCAATCTTTGTGTCATCAGCGAACTTACTGATCATACCTTTTACATTCATATCCAAGTCGTTAATGTAGACCACAGACAGCAAGGGACCCAGCACCGATCCCTGTGGTACCCCACTGGCCACAGGCTTCCAGTCACAAAAACAACCTTCGAGTGCACAGTTCAACCCGCTCCTCGAATCTTGTGGATGAACGTCAGCAGTGGAGGGGTTAATGGTCCTTGGGAGAAAAACAAAGCAGGCACACAGATTGCTGAATTTTGGACAGGTTACTCATTTGGATTTCTTATCGATCGTTCACGCTCGACCAGCATGAAGTAAGTGGCCAATCAAGCAGGTCATTCTTTGGTTATCAGCACCATCTAAATTGATCGCAGGGGCTGAGACACTGATAATCCGAGCCGGATCTGATCCCAGTTCTCCTGTATAAATCGGGCACCCGCACTCCACAATCTGAAGCATCCACTGCCTGATCGTACACAGACAGGATGAAGGTGCACAGCCTCCTCCTGCTGCTGCTGCTGGTGTCCAGCCTTCCAGCGATGATCAACGCCGATGGTAATGTATCTCCGACTTGAGGGCATCAGGGCTCCTCCCTCCGTCCAAACGGTTCAGCACCGTCCACTCTCGAGACCGTCAGGTGGTTGTGGGCAATGAGTGGTTGTCCAAGACGAGATTCTGCTTCGAACTCCAGCGGCTGGGCGACAAACCAGCCCCAGACAGAGGAGGTGAAGGACTCCTCTCTCTCTCTGATGGGGGTCTGGGTGAGGAGACTCCTCTCTCTCTCTGATGGGGGTCTGGGTGAGGAGACTCCTCTCCCTCTGATGGGGGTCTGGGTGAGGAGACTCCTCTCTCTCTCTGATGGGGGTCTGGGTGAGGAGACTCCTCTCTCTCTCTGATGGGGGTCTGGGTGAGGAGACTCCTCTCTCTCTCTGATGGGGGTCTGGGTGAGGAGGCTCCTCTCTCTCTGATGGGGGTCTGGGTGAGGAGACTCCTCTCTCTCTCTGATGGGGGTCTGGGTGAGGAGACTCCTCTCTCTCTCTGATGGGGGTCTGGGTGAGGAGACTCCTCTCTCTCTCTGATGGGGGTCTGGGTGAGGAGACTCCTCTCTCTCTCTGATGGGGGTCTGGGTGAGGAGACTCCTCTCTCTCTGATGGGGGTCTGGGTGAGGAGACTCCTCTCTCTCTGATGGGGGTCTGGGTGAGGAGACTCCTCCCTCTCTCTGGTGGGGGTCTGGGTGAGGAGACTCCTCTCTCTCTCTGATGGGGGTCTGGGTGAGGAGACTCCTCTCTCTCTGATGGGGGTCTGGGTGAGGAGACTCTCTCTCTGATGGGGGTCTGGGTGTGGAGACTCCTCTCTCTCTGATGGGGGTCTGGGTGAGGAGACTCCTCTCTCTCTGTGATGGGGGTCTGGGTGAGGAGACTCCTCTCTCTCTCTGATGGGGGTCTGGGTGAGGAGACTCCTCTCTCTCTCTGATGGGGGTCTGGGTGAGGAGACTCCTCTCTCTCTGTGATGGGGGTCTGGGTGAGGAGACTCCTCTCTCTCTGATGGGGGTCTGGGTGAGGAGACTCCTCTCTCTCTGATGGGGGTCTGGGTGAGGAGACTCCTCTCGCTCTCTGATGGGGGTCTGGGTGAGGAGACTCCTCTCTCTCTCTGATGGGGGTCTGGGTGAGGAGACTCCTCTCTCTCTGATGGGGGTCTGGGTGAGGAGACTCCCCTCTCTCTGATGGGGGTCTGGGTGAGGAGACTCCTCTCTCTCTCTGATGGGGGTCTGGGTGAGGAGACTCCTCTCTCTCTCTGATGGGGGTCTGGGTGAGGAGACTCCTCTCTCTCTCTGATGGGGGTCTGGGTGAGGAGACTCCTCTCTCTCTGATGGGGGTCTGGGTGAGGAGACTCCTCTCTCTCTGATGGGGGTCTGGGTGAGGAGACTCCTCTCTCTCTGATGGGGGTCTGGGTGAGGAGACTCCTCTCTCTCTGATGGGGGTCTGGGTGAGGAGACTCCTCTCTCTCTGATGGGGGTCTGGGTGAGGAGACTCCTCTCTCTCTCTGATGGGGGTCCGGGTGAGGAGACTCCTCTCTCTCTGATGGGGGTCTGGGTGAGGAGTCTCCTCTCTCTCTGATGGGGGTCTGGGTGAGGAGACTCCTCTCTCTCTCTGATGGGGGTCTGGGTGAGGAGACTCCTCTCTCTCTCTGATGGGGGTCTGGGTGAGGAGTCTCCTCTCTCTCTGATGGGGGTCTGGGTGAGGAGACTCCTCGCTCTCTGATGGGGGTCTGGGTGAGGAGACTCCTCTCTCTCTGATGGGGGTCTGGGTGAGACTCCTCTCTCTCTGATGGGGGTCTGGGTGAGACTCCTCTCTCTCTGATGGGGGTCTGGGTGAGGAGACTCCTCTCTCTCTGATGGGGGTCTGGGTGAGGAGACTCCTCTCTCTCTCTGATGGGGGTCTGGGTGAGGGCAGTGGGTCAGAGGCGGACCTTTCACCCTCTCGGTCCTTGGGACAAATCCAGCCCCAGTTGGTGGGGAATGAATGGCTTCTCTCTGTGTTCAGTCCTGAACAGAATTGACAGAGTGGAGAGGGAATTCCCCTTATGTTCACACTGGAAGCCAGAAGAAGGGGACAGAATCTTGGACTACAAGCTAAACCAGTTAAAGAACAACCCAGGAAAATCTTTTCACACAAAGGATTGTTGGGATTTGGAAAATACAGTCCTGGGAGGTATTGAGGTATCTACAAAGTCAACAGATTTTCCCCAGGGAAGTGAGTGGATTAATGAAAGAACTCCCATCTCTCTGGCACCTCTCACCACCTCAGGGCATCCCAAAGCTTCACAGCCAATGAAATATTCTTTTCAAGTGTAGTCACATGTTGTACTGTGGAAAACGCGGCAGCCAATTTGCGCACAGCAAGATCCCACAAAGAGCAATGTAATAAATGACCAGATCTTCGTTTTTTTTTAGTGATCTTGGTCGAGGGATAAATATCGGGGCCCAGGACCCCCGGGGAGAACTCCCCCTCCCTGCTCTTCTTCCAATAGTGGGCCGTGGGATCTTTTACACCCGCCCGAGAGGGGCAGACGAGGCCCTCGGTTTAACGTCTCATCCGAAAGACGGCACCTCCGACAGTGCGGCGCTCCCTCAGTACTGACCCTCCGACAGTGCGACGCTCCCTCAGTACTGACCATAAGAACATAAGGACATAAGAAATAGGAGCAGGAGTAGGCCAATCGGCCCCTCGAGCCTGCTCCGCCATTCAATAAGATCATGGCTGATCTGATCCTAACCTCAAATCTAAATTCATGTCCAATTTCCTGCCCGCTCCCCGTAACCCCTAATTCCCTTTACTTCTAGGAAACTGTCTATTTCTGTTTTAAATTTATCTAATGATGTAGCTTCCACAGCTTCCTGGGGCAGCAAATTCCACAGACCTACCACCCTCTGAGTGAAGAAGTTTCTCCTCATCTCAGTTTTGAAGGAGCAGCCCCTTATTCTAAGATTATGCCCCCTAGTTCTAGTTTCACCCATCTTTGGGAACATCCTTACCGCATCCACCCGATCAAGACCCTTCACAATCTTATATGTTTCAATAAGATCGCCTCTCATTCTTCTGAACTCCAATGAGTAGAGTCCCAATCTACTCAACCTCTCCTCATATGTCCGCCCCCTCATCCCCGGGATTAACTGAGTGAACCTTCTTTGTACTGCCTCGAGAGCAAGTATGTCTTTTCTTAAGTATGGAGACCAAAACTGTATGCAATATTCCAGGTGCGGTCTCACCAATACCTTATATAACTGCAGCAATACCTCCCTGTTTTTATATTCTATCCCCCGAGCAATAAAAGCCAACATTCCGTTGGCTTTCTTGATCACCTGCTGCACCTGCATACCAACTTTTTGATTTTCTTGCACTAGGACCCCCAGATCCCTTTGTACTGCAGTACTTTCCAGTCTCTTGCCATCAAGAAAATAACTTGCTCTCTGGTTTTTCCTGCCAAAGTGCATAACCTCACATTTTCCAATATTGTATTGCATCTGCCAAATCTCCGCCCACTCACCCAGCCTGTCTATATCCCCCTGCAGGTTTTTTATGTCCTCCTCACTCTCCACTTTCCCTCCCATTTTTGTATCATCTGCAAACTTTGATATGTTACACTCGGTCCCCTCCTCCAAATCGTTAATATAGATTGTAAAGAGTTGGGGACCCAGCACCGACCCCTGCGGAACACCACTGGCTACTGGTTGCCAGTCCGAGAATGAACCATTTATCCCAACTCTCTGCTTCCTGTTAGATAACCAATCCTCCACCCATGCCAGAATATTACTCCCAATCCAGTGATTCTTTATCTTGAGCAATAATCTTTTATGTGGCACCTTGTCGAATGCCTTCTGGAAGTCTAAATACACTACGTCCAATGGTTCCCCTTTATCCACCCTGTACGTTATGTCCTCAAAGAACTCAAGCAAACTGAAAATTAACTGAAAATTCTCGAGGTGTTCAGTCACCCTATCCTTAATTATAGACTCCAGCATTTTCCCCACATCAGATGTGAGGCTAACTGGTCTATAATTCCCTGGTTTCCCTCTCTCTCCTTTCTTAAAAAGCGGAGTGACATGTGTAATTTTCCAATCCAGAGGGACAGTTCCTGAATCTAGAGAACTTTGAAAGATTATAGTTAGGGCATCTGCAATGTGCTCACCTACTTCCTTTAAAACCCTGGGATGGAAACCATCTGGTCCTGGGGATTTGTCACTCTTTAGTGCTATTATTTTCTTCATTACTGTTGCTTTACTTATGTTAATTTTATCGAGTCCCTGTCCCCGATTCAATATAAGTTATCTTGGGATTTCCGGCATGCTATCCTCTTTTTCGACTGTAAATACTGACGCAAAGTAATTGTTCAACATGTCCGCCATTTCCCCATTGTCAATGACAATATCCCCACTTTCAGTTTTTAAGGGGCCAACACTGCTCCTGACCACCCTTTTTTTCCTAATATAACTATAAAAGTTCTTCCTATTGGTTTTGATATCCCTTGTGAGTTTCTTTTCATTCTCTCTTTTTGTAGCCCTTACTATCTGTTTTGTGACCCTTTGTTGATCTTTGTATCTTTCCCATTCTCCAGGATCTGTGCCATTTTTTGCCTTTTTGTATGCCCTTTCCTTATGTCTTATACTGTCCCTTACCTCTTTAGTTGTCCATGGCTGTTTTGTTTGGCAAGTAGAGTTCTTGCCCCTCAGGGGTATAAACCGATTCTGTATCACGTTAAATGTTTCTTTAAACATTTCCCACTGATCATCAGCCGTTTTACCCATTAATCGATTTGCCCAGTTTACTGTGGACAGTCTCTGCCTCATCCCATTGAAGTCGGCCTTGACCAAGTCTAGAATCTTAGCAGCTGATTCACTTTTTACCCTTTCAAACACGACATTGAGCTCGATCAGGTTATGATCACTATTGGATAGATGTTCATGCACAGTTAAGCCGTTAACTAAATCTGGTTCATTGCTCATTACTAAATCTAGTATGGCTTGCCCCCTTGTTGCCTCTAGGACATACTGCTGTGGAAAACTATCCCGGACACACTCAAGAAATTCGCTACCTTTCTGACAGTTGCTAGTCTGCTTTTCCCAATCTATGTGAAGGTTAAAGTCCCCCATTAAGACCACTATGCCTTTCTTACACACTTGTCTAATCTCTGCATTTATACAATCCAGCACTTCAGAGCTGCTGCCAGGGCTCCTATATAGAACTCCCACTATAGTCTTAGATCCTTTCCTATTTCTCAATTCAACCCAGTACTGACCCTCCGACAGTGCAGCGCTCCCTCAGTACTGACCCTCCGACAGTGCGGCGCTCCCTCAGTACTGACCCTCCGACAGTGCGGCGCTCCCTCAGTACTGACCCTCCGACAGTGCAGCGCTCCCTCAGTACTGACCCTCTGACAGTGCAGCGCTCCCTCAGTACTGACCCTCTGACAGTGCAGGGCTCCCTCAGTACTGACCCTCCGACAGTGCAGCGCTCCCTCAGTACTGACCCTCCGACAGTGCAGCGCTCCCTCAGTACTGACCCTCCGACAGTGCGGCGCTCCCTCAGTACTGACCCTCCGACAGTGCAGCGCTCCCTCAGTACTGACCCTCCGACAGTGGAGGAGATTGTGACCTGGAGTGATGGAGGGAGAGGGAGAGAGAGAGAGAGAGAGAGAGACCGCAGGGTGGGACTGAGACAGGTGGAGGAGATTGCGAGGTGACTGAGTGTGGGGAGCGACTTGCCAGGGCTGGCGGGAGGGGAGAGAGCTCGGTGGGAAAATGATGTTTTGCTTCCGAGCAAAAGCCAGCGGCCACCGTTAATACAAGTCTGTTTCTATTCACAGGTCCCAGCACTAAGCCCGATAACAGTAAGTACAGAACTCAAAGGCCTTTCACCCTTAGCATTTCATTCCCTCAGTCACAAGTACTGAATCGGTCCCACATACTTTCTCTGGGATGTAAAGCCTGACCGCGATATAGTTCGGATTAATCATTTACCTGATTCCTGTCGTCTCAATTAAAACACCCTCCAGTAGCAAATCAACACACAGACCACCCAGTCGTGACCTGCCTTCGCTGAGATTCCTGTGGGTCGCTGTCCCCCATCCAGTGAGTGGTACTGAGGTCCACACAGAGCAGGGCCTCTGCCCTGCCCACCGATATATCCTGACCGTTTCCCAAATCTGAGAGTCGGGGCACATCTGGGTGGCCGTTGATTCACTGGCTGGGAATCCACATGTGGGTGACCATTGATACACTGGCTGGGAGTCCACATGTGGGTGGCCATTGATACACTGGCTGGGTGTCCACATCTGGGTGACCATTGATACACTGGCTGGGTGTCCACATCTGGGTGACCATTGATACACTGGCTGGGTGTCCACATCTGGGTGACCATTGATTCACTGGCTGGGTGTCCACATCTGGGTGACCATTGATACACTGGCTGGGTGTCCTCATGTGGGTGGCCATTGATACACTGGCTGGGTGTCCACATGTGGATGACCATTGATACACTGGCTGGGTGTCCACATCTGGGTGACCATTGATACACTGGCTGGGTGTCCACATCTGGGTGACCATTGATACACTGGCTGGGTGTCCACATGTGGGTGACCATTGATACACTGGCTGGGAGTCCACATGTGGGTGGCCATTGATACACTGGCTGGGGGTCCACATGTGGGTGACCATTGATACACTGGCTGGGTGTCCACATCTGGGTGGCCATTGATACACTGGCTGGGTGTCCACATCTGGGTGACCATTGATACACTGGCTGGGAGTCCACATCTGGGTGGCCATTGATACACTGGCTGGGAGTCCACATGTGGGTGACCATTGATACACTGGCTGGGTGTCCACATCTGGGTGACCATTGATACACTGGCTGGGAGTCCACATGTGGGTGACCATTGATACACTGGCTGGGTGTCCACATCTGGGTGACCATTGATACACTGGCTGGGAGTCCACATCTGGGTGACCATTGATACACTGGCTGGGAGTCCACATCTGGGTGGCCATTGATACACTGGCTGGGTGTCCACATCTGGGTGGCCATTGATACACTGGCTGGGAGTCCACATGTGGGTGACCATTGATACACTGGCTGGGTGTCCACATCTGGGTGGCCATTGATACACTGGCTGGATGTCCACATCTGGGTGACCATTGATACACTGGCTGGGAGTCCACATGTGGGTGACCATTGATACACTGGCTGGGTGTCCACATCTGGGTGACCATTGATACACTGGCTGGGAGTCCACATCTGGGTGACCATTGATACACTGGCTGGGAGTCCACATCTGGGTGGCCATTGATACACTGGCTGGGTGTCCACATCTGGGTGGCCATTGATACACTGGCTGGGAGTCCACATGTGGGTGACCATTGATACACTGGCTGGGTGTCCACATCTGGGTGGCCATTGATACACTGGCTGGATGTCCACATCTGGGTGACCATTGATACACTGGCTGGGAGTCCACATCTGGGTGACCATTGATACACTGGCTGGGAGTCCACATCTGGGTGACCATTGATACACTGGCTGGGTGTCCACATCTGGGTGACCATTGACACACTGGCTGGGAGTCCACATGTGGGTGACCATTGATACACTGGCTGGGTGTCCACATCTGGGTGACCATTGATACACTGGCTGGGAGTCCACATCTGGGTGACCATTGATACACTGGCTGGGAGTCCACATCTGGGTGACCATTGATACACTGGCTGGGTGTCCACATGTGGGTGACCATTGATACACTGGCTGGGTGTCCACATCTGGGTGACCATTGATACACTGGCTGGGAGTCCACATCTGGGTGACCATTGATACACTGGCTGGGTGTCCAAATCTGGGTGACCATTGATACACTGGCTGGGTGTCCACATCTGGGTGGCCATTGATACACTGGCTGGAGTCCACATCAGAGGTTTGGGAAATGTTGGAATTTGTTCTGCAGCTGCAGGAGATAGTAGGGAAATTATTAAATGGTGCGATTTTAAATTTGCTGCTTTTGCCATGGCCATTAGAAATAGTGGGGAACCAAAGGTCCAATGAGAGATCTCACACTCTCTGATCCATGGTCATAGGCAAAAATGACCTTTTCATTCATGCTATGGCCTCTCACCTCCCCGTCCCCCAAGGGGGGGGGAGAATCCCAGCCAACCAGGAACCCTACTGTTTGTGCAGCTGTACCTTAAACTGGGGCTCAGGGGGGCCGGCGGCGGAGAGTGGGGGGGCTGGTGGGGACAGCCGGCATTCAGACTGATCGCTAGTCCCGTTTCTGGTCCGATCCACACGGGCAGAGGCACAAACACCAGACAGGGGCAAGGAGCTGGAGTATATCCATCCCGCTCTGCGTTCCAGTCAATCCGCCCCGACTGCTTCCTCCATTTGCCCCTCCAGGAGTGTCTGGGATTGTGGGGGGGGGTCCACTAACCCCTTGTATTTACTTCTGGCGCTGCATCACACTGGGGTCGTGTTTCCGTGGCTCTCCGTGAGCTGGGCGGCGATTTCTGCCGATGATGCGGTGGGATCGGTCCTGGTGGTACTCCACTGGGTGCCCCCCCGATCTGTTGTCGGCCTCCCGCACTCTCCGTCCTTGATTTCTTTGCCCCCTCAGTTTCCAGCGGCGTTTCTCCTTTCTTCATGGAATGCATTCAAGACAGTTTTCCAGAACAATATGGTGAGGAGCCAACTCGGAATCAGGTTATTTTAGATCTAGTCTTGTGTAATGAGACAGGGTTAATTAGTAATCTTATAGTTAAGGATCCTCTGGGGAAGAGTGATCATAATATGATAGAATTTCACATTGAGTTTGAGTGTGATGTAGTTAAGATCAAAACTAGGATCTTAAATTTAAACAAAGCCAATTATATAGGCAGGAGGGGTGAATTGGCTAAGGTAGATTAGGAAATTAGATTAAAAGATAAAATGGTAGATAAGCAATGGTGAACATTTAAAGAAATAATTCACAATTCCCAGTGAATATACATTCCCTTGAGGAATAAAAACTCCACGGGAAAAGTGATCCAACTGCTAACTAGAGAAGTTAAGGATAGTTTTAGATTAAAAGGGGCTTATAATGTTGTCAAGATGAGTAGTAGGCCTGAGGATTGGGAGAGTTTTAGGAATCAGCAAAGGACGACCAAAAAATTGATAAAGAGGGAGAAAATAGAATATGAGAATAAACTACCAAGAAATATAAAAACAGATAGTAAGAGCTTCTACAAGTACGTAAAAAAGAAGAGATTAGCGAAAGTAAACGTGGGTCCCTTAGAGGCTGAGACAGGAGAAATTATAATAAGGAATGATAATAAAGAATAAGGAAATGGCAGAGACGTTGAACACTATATTGTATCTGTCTTCACAGTAGAAGACACAAAAAGCAAACCAGAAATAGTGGGGGACCAAGGGGTAAATGAGAGTGTGGAACTTAAAGTAATTAATATCAGTAAAGAAAAAGTACTGGAGAAAATAACGGGACTAAAAGCCGATAAATCCCCTGGACCTGATGGGCTCCATCCAAGGGTTTTGAAAGAGGAGGCTGCAGAGATAGTGGATCCATTGGTTGTGATCTTCCAGAATTCCCTAGATTCTAGAACAGTCCCAGCAGATTGGAAGGTGGCAAATGTAACCCCGCTATTCAAGAAGGGAGGGAGAGAGAAAACAGGGAATTAACCTGACATCAGTTGTCGGGAAAATGCTGGAATCTATTATTAAGGACGTGGTAACAGGGCAGTTAGAAAATCATAATATGATTAGGCAGAGTCAACATGGTTTTATGAAAGGGAAATCGTGTTTGACAAATTTATTAGAGTTTTTTGAGGGTGTAATTAGCAGGGGAGATAAAGGGGAACCAGTAGATGGAGTATATTTGGATTTTCAAAAGGAATTCGATAAGGTGCCACATAAAAGGTTGTTACACAAGATTAGGGCTCATGGGATTGGGGGTAATATATTATCATGGATTGAGGATTGGTTAACAGACAGAAAACAGAGAGTAGGGATAAACGGGTCATTTTCAGGTTGGCAGGCTGTAACTAGTGGGGTACCGCAAGGATCAGTGCTTGGGCCAAAGCTATTTACAATCTATATTAATGACTTAGATGAAGGGACCGAGTGTAATGTCTCATAGTTTGCTGACGATACAAAGCTAGTTGGGAAAGTAAGCTGTGAGGAGGATGCAAGGAGGCTACAAAGGGATATAGACAGGTTAAGAGAATGGGCAAGAAGGTGGCAGATGGAGTATAATGTGGGGAAATGTGAGGTTATTCACTTTGGTAGGGAGAATAGAAAAACAGAATATTTTTTAAATGGTGAGAAACTATTAAATGTTGGTGTTCAGAGAAATTTGGGTGTCTTCATACAAGAAACACAGAAAGTTAACATGCAGGTACAGCAAACAATTAGGAAAGCAAATGGTATGTTGGCCTTTATTGGAGGGGGATTGGAGTCCAAGAGTAAGGAAGTCTTACTACAATTGTCCAGGGCTTTGGTGAGACCCCACCTGGAGTACTGTGTACAGTTTTGGTCTCCTTATCTAAGGAAGGATATACTCGCCTTCGAGGGGGTGTAACGAAGGTTCACTCGATTGATTCCTGGGATGAGAGGGTTGTCCTATGAGGAGAGATTGAGTAGAATGGGCCGATACTCTCTGGAGTTTAGAAGAATGAGAGCTGATCTCATTGAAACAGATGAGATTCTGAGGGGGTTTGACAGGGTAGATGCTGAGAGGCTGTTTCCCCCTGGCTGGAAAGTCGAGAACCAGGGGGCACAGTCTCAGGATAAGGGGTCGGCCATTTAGGACTGAGATGAGGAGGAATTTCTTCACTCAGAGGGTGGTGAATTTTTGGAATTCTCTACCCCAGAGGACTGTGGATGCTCAGTCGTTGAGAATATTCAAGGCTGCGATCGATAGATTTTTGGAATCGAGGGATGTGGGGATCGGGCGGGGAAAGTGGAGTTGAGGTCGAAGACCAGCCATGATCTGATCGAATGGCGGAGCAGGCTCGAGAGGCTGTATTACCGACTCCTGCTCCTATTTCTGATGTTCTTATGTCCAATTATTCACCTCAGCTAATATTTATTATTAATCTGTTCAATGCGCAGATGCTGTGCAGAATGTATCATGAATTACCACTGCAACTTCTCTCTCCTGTAATTGTGCCTGTCTGCCAAATCTTCACGACACCCCAAGTCCTTGGAGTTCAGTTCGTGGGTGCAGTGCAGATTCACTAGAATGATGCCGGGGCTAAAAGGCTTAATTTATGAGGACAGGCTGCATAGGCCAAGTTTATATCCCCTCGAGTGTGGAGGATTAAGGGGTGATCTAATCGAGGGGTTTCAGATGATTGAAGGATCGAGAGAAACTATTTCCTCTGGTGGGGGGGAGTCCAGAACAAGGGGGCAGAACCTTAAAATCAGAGCTCGGCCGTTCAGGAGGTGATGTCGGGAAGCGTTTCTTCACACAGAGGGGAGTGGGAATCTGGAACTCTCTCCCCCCCAGAAACACTGTGGAGACTGGGGGTCAATTGAAATTATCAAAACTGAGATCGATCGATTTTTGTTGAGCGAGGGTATCAAGGGTAACAGAGCAAAGGCGGGTGAATGGAATTAAGATATCAATCAGCCATGATCTAATTGAATGGCAGGGCAGATTCGAGGGGCTGAATGGCCTCCTCCTGTTCCTATGAGTGAACAGCAAACTGTACCGAGCACACACAAAGTAATGCCAATGGCCACCTGGGGTATTTGACAAACGCTCAGTGTGATAAGGGATCGAGTTACATCGATTCTACAGCCTAGAATCAGGCCGTTCGGCCCATCATGCTCCATGCTGGTGCTCACGCTCCACACGAGCCTCCTCCCTCCCCTCCTCCATCTCCCCCTCTCCTTCCATTCCTTTCTCCCTCATGTGTCTATCCAGCTTCCCCCCCTTAAATCCATCTCCACTATTCCCCTCGACTACTCCTCGAGGGAGCGAGTTCAACATTCCCACCGCTCTCTGGGGAAAGAAGTTTCTCCTGAATTCCCCGATTGGATTTATTAGTGACTCTCTTATATTTATGGCCCCCCCCCCTAGTTCTGGTCTCTCCCCCCACAAGTGGAAATATCTTCTCTACGTCTACCCTATCGAACCCCTTCATAATCTTAAAGACCTCCATCAGGTCACACAGTGCTCCGAGTGTGGTCTAACCAAGGTGTATGGAGACCAGAACTGTGCACAGTGCTCCGAGTGTGGTCTAACCAAGGTATATGGAGACCAGAACTGTGCACAGTGCTCCAAGTGTGGTCTAACCAAGGTATATGGAGACCAGAACTGTGCACAGTGCTCCAAGTGTGGTCTAACCCAGGTATATGGAGACCAGAACTGTGCACAGTGCTCCAAGTGTGGTCTAACCGAGGTATATGGAGACCAGAACTGTGCACAGTGCTCCAAGTGTGGTCTAACCAAGGTATATGGAGACCAGAACTGTGCACAGTGCTCCAAGTGTGGTCTAACCGAGGTATATGGAGACCAGAACTGTGCACAGTGCTCCAAGTGTGGTCTAACCCAGGTATATGGAGACCAGAACTGTGCACAGTGCTCCAAGTGTGGTCTAACCAAGGTTCTATACAAGTTTAACAGAACTTCTCTGCTTTTCAATTCTATCCCTCTCAAAATGAACGCTAGAGATTGATTTTCCTTTTTTATGGCCTTATTAACCTGCGTCGCTACTTCTGGTGATATGTGGCCTCCTTATTCTTCCCACCAAAATGTACCACCTCACACTGATCGATATTGAAATTCATTTGCCATTTCCATGCCCATTCTGCCAGTTTATTGATGTCTTCTTGCATTTCTTACTGTGTATTAACTACAGCTCCCAATTTGGTGACATTCGCAAGTTTTAAAATTGTACTTCTGATTCCCGAATCCAAATTGTTTATTGTGATTTGTGAACAACAGTGGTCCCAGCACCAATCCCTGTGAAACACCACTTCCCACCTTTTGCCAGTCTGAATAGTGACCCACTGTCTGTTTTGTAGCCAGCTTGCTATCCATTCTGCTACCTGTCCCCTGACCTTCGTCATGAGTCTAGACTGCGGTACCTTACCGAAGGCCTTTTGAAAACCCAGATATATTACATCTACTACATTACCCTTGCCTACTCTTTCTGTTACTTCTTCAAAGGTCTCAACAAGCTTGGTCAAACATGAAATCCGTGAAATCCGTGCTGACTGTTCTTGATTATATTTTCATTTTCGAGATGTTTTTCTTTTACATCTTTGAGTAAAGATTCCATTCACTTTCCTACCACCGACATTAAGCGAACTGGTCTATCGTCCCCTGGACTTATACTATCTCCCTTTTTAAACATCGTATTATCTGTCCGCCAGTCCTCTGGCACCATTCACTTTTCGAATGAATTTTTATGTTTCTGTAACGGTGCCTCTGCGACCTCTTCCCGAACTTCCTTTAATATCCACCGATGCAATCCATCTGGACCAGGGGATTTAACCTCTCTGAGTTTGATTAGTTTATCAATTATCTCCCCTCTTTCTATCTTAAATGTCTTTATATCTTTTATCTAATGTCATGCCCACTTTGTTAGTCTCCCGGTAAATATGGAGGCAAAGTAACTCTTCAATATTTCGGCCATTTCGCTGTCATGACCTGTGAGTTTACCGTGTGCATCCCTTATTTGCCTTATCCCTATCCTGATGTTTCTTTTGTTATTCATGTGTCTATAGAATACTTTACTATTTCTTTTTATATTCCTTGACAATTTAATTTTGTCGTTCCTCTTTCCGTTCCTAATTGTGTTTTTTTTTACTTCTTTCCTAACCTCTTCGTATTCCCTTTTGTCATCCTCTCCTTTATTGTCCATCAGTCTCTCCTCTGGTGAGGGAATTTGGAAATGGACGAGGAAAGGGAATGGAGACCCAGCAGAATTAGGCCTTGTCCCCTTGTCGAGCAGATTAAACTACCAGGTAGGTTTATTCTTGAGACGCATTGACTGCAGCAAGCAGTCAATTCAAAGAACGCAGCAGTTATAAACGGAGTCGTCAAACGGCGAATGAGAGAAACCCATGAATTGGGGTCTTTGAATGGCTTTCGTTGCACATGACTGCAAAGAGCAATATAGAGAAAGGTTTCTTGCAAAGACCTTAGCCTTTCCAGTTCCAGCTTTTCCCAGAATCACACAGGCATTCCAACCTTTCTTCTGCTGGCCCAGGCCGTAGCTAACTGGTTTGATTCTTAAATCCATGAAATTATTTGAATTCAGTCCGAGGGACAGGCGATTGGCAAACAGCAAGTTCCACAGCGCACACACGCAAAGTGATTTCAGTGGCTAGCTGTGACTGGGGGCATTCTGATTACATTTTGTAATGGATTACTTACCTGGACATGCCCCTGACTTTGCTTCAGACATTCCGGGGGGCTTGTTTGCCATCTGTCTCCCCAAGACATCTGTTCATAACAAACTGCTGTGACTCGTCTGGCTTCAGCTGACATATTCCACACAGAGTGAAAAGGTTACAGCCATTGTCCCGGAGTGCAGCTGCCCACTTTGAGGATGGAATGATTCCTAAAAGAAGGTTTTATTTTGCCCCCAGCTCAGAAACGCAACAGAGAGAGAAAACCCACAAACTGAGGGGGGGAGGGCGGGGGGGAAATACTTCACTTCTGCCAAATGATTATTCAATGAACTCCCTGCTTTCAAAGCCAACACATAGGAAGTTGATGCATCATTTAATCACTTCGCCAGAAAGTTGATTTAGGCGCAGAAAGAGGCTTCGCACTGAACTTTGAGGGAATTCAAGGCAGGAGCAGCTCAGAGGAAATTCCAGACCCTTACATTGCTGTGGTGCCTTGTCACATCTCACAGAAAATCCCAAAACATTTCACCACTTGTTGGATATGTGCACAGCAGAACCAGGCAAGTCACCGTGTTGGTTGAGGGATAGATATTTGGCCTCAGGACACCCAGGGAGAACTCTCACTGCTCTTCCAATAGTGGCCAATGGGGTCTTAAACACCAACCTAAACCAGGCAAACGGTTCAAGGTCTCTGTGTGGGGAGGAACATTCCATGCAAGAATGCTTTGATTGCTCACCTTAATTAATTTTCACTATCAATCTGTTTCATCCACAGATACCAACTATACCACTGTCCCAGGTAAAGTTTTAAATGAATTACCAGCTAGGGTTACCAACTCTCCAGGATTGTTCTGGACTCTCCAGGGATCAAAGATTAATCTCCTGAACACTGCTGCCAGCAAACCTCGGAGATAACCACAGGGGCATTAAAAAACTGTTTCTTTCTCATCTGATTTGAACACTATATTTTTATATTCGTTCGCGGGATGTGGGCATCGCTGGCGAGGCCGGCATTTATTGCCCCTTGAGAAGGTGGTGGTGAGCCGCCTTCTTGAACCGCTGCAGTCCGTGTGGTGAAGGTTCTCCCACAGTGCTGTTCAGGAGGGAGTTCCAGGATTTTGACCCAGTGACGGTGGAGGGTTAAATGTGCATTAGTTACAGTAGACAGTCGGGAATCATCCAATTGGGTAAAGAAGAGTCAGTTCACTATCCAATTGGCGTAGAAAGGCAGCACGCTGTGAAGGTGGCATCGGACAACCAATGCCGGGACTGTGGCTTGGAGGCAGGACGTCATGCGATGACGCCTCCAGGAATACATCCAACCAGAGTTGGCGACCCTCATTACCACCCTGAATTTCGTGCCTTAAATTCATCAAACGGTACGGCCAAAGCTTCCACAAAGCAACAAAGGCCGTAGAGTTGAGCGAAATATCCCTTTCAATGGTTGGACTTGTCGAGGCCTCAGGGTCATTACACACGTGTGCCTCCTGCAGAGCCCAGACTGTCTCGCCACCTATAGTGCACTCTGAGCAGTACTATAGGGAGGCAGCTTGTTAATGTTAATCATATTGTTGAAAGACTTCCTTCAAACCTGCTCACGGTGAGATTACAGGTCACTGCACATATTCTCTCGAGCCTGCGGATTTTCAAGACAACTCCAAGAGTTAACACAAGCTCGTTTGATCCCCAAACGCCAGATCAGATCATGATTCCGGTCCCATGTTCCAGGCACCGAGGGGGAGGACAATCAGCATCTTTGGGCTTTGTCCTGGATTTCCCCTGATCTGCACTCGCCCCACGATTTCCAATGGGGCTGTACTGGGGCACAAGGGGCTTATGTTCCTCTGTGGTCCTCCCAGTGTCCCGGCAGTGCTCCGTAAATCCCAAATTCAAACCTCAGCATCCACACATCCCTCTTCTTCCCTTCTGCCCGCTGGTTCACAAGTTACCGAGGCCTACAGGTTCCAGTTGCTGGTGTATGTGGCCAAACTCTGACAGTATTTGTGAGACCGTCTCTATTGTGAAGCAGCGTTAAATGGTAGACAGAGGAATGTCCCCTGAGTTCATAAATCGTCCCTCTGCTGATATCACCAGCAGGAATTGCTACTTCCTTAGATCTACAGTTGAGAATGATATGCGCTCCCACCTGTTCGCACTATCCTTCTGCTGATGCTTTGGATTTCTAAGGTGCAGGCAAGGCAGAGGGTTAATAAAATGAGTTCAACCCAATCAAAATGATGCTGGAAATCTTGAAGCCCGATGCGCGAAATGATTGATGATTAATAAAGTAAGTTCAATCCAATTAAAGAAAAACTGATCATCCTGAGGTCAGTAAATAGAGGTGTTCAAAATCGTGGAGGGTCCAGACAGAGTAGACAGAGAGAAACTGTTCCCATTGGCGGAAGGGTCAAGGACCAGAGGAAACAGGTTTAAGGTGATTGGTGAAAGAACCAAAGGCGACAGGAGGAAAAGCTTTTTTACGCAGCGAGTGGTTAGGATCTGGAATGCGCTGCCCGAGGGGGAGGTGGAGGCAGATTCAATCATGGCCTTCAAAAGGGAACTGATAAATACTTGAAGGGAAAAATGTGCAGGGGCTTCGGGGAAAGGGCGGGGGAGTGGGACTGGCTGGGTTGCTCTTGCAGAGAGCCGGCACAGACTCGATGGGCAGAACGGCCTCCTCCCATGCTGCAACCATTCTATGGTTCTGTGAACAGTGAACTGAATGGATATTTTTACTGGATGAACGATTGAGTTTGATGGAGATTTGAACAGAACTCCCTGAGGTTTCTCCCAGGTGATGTTGGGAGAGTGAATACTTGAAACAACACTCAGACCGACACTGTGTGATGGATTTAAAGGGTTGAATGGCCTTTTCTGCCCATCAAGACTTTTGTACTCATATACCTTTCTGTTAATATACATGTGTTCAATCCATAGGACATGTCTATGAACCCAACGGACCAGGTAAGGATTTTAACTGCTTCCATTCAATATCTGTAACCACTTCCCCACCAATCAACCTCACTGCTGTGTTGTCAGGTTAACACAGCAACCATTTTGGACCAGTTTGAGCTCCCCATTGAGATGACTTAACCTTTAATCTGATATTTCCTGGGGATCTTCTACATCGACATGAAAAGACAGATGGGCCTCAGTTTCATAATTCAATCCAACGATGACAACTCCCACAATACAGCTCCCCATCAGTATCACACTGGAGAGTCAACCTACATTACACCACCCCATCCTGTGCTGGGGTTTGATCCCAGAGACTTCTCACACGCACTGTGAGGGCAATCAACTGAGCGAAGCTGCCACTCTCCTCCAAGATTGTATTTATAAGTTTACTGCTTTAAATTGATCTAGAAAACATAAGAACAGAAGAACTAGGAGCTGGAGGAGGCCATCCAGCCCCTCGAACCTGCTCCGCCTTTCAGTATGATCATGGCTGATCTTCAACCTCAGCTCCATTTTCCTGCACCATCCCCATATCCCTTGATGCCTTTAATATCTAGAAATCTATCGATCTCTGTTTTGAATGTTCTCAATGACTGAGCCTCCACAGCCCTCTGGGGTAGAGAATTCCAAAGATTCACAACCCTCTGAGTGAAGACATTTCTCCTCATCTCAGTCTTGAATGGCCGACCCCTTATTCTGAGACTGTGACCCCTGGTTCGAGACTCCCCAGCCAGGGGAAACATCCTCCCTGCATCTACCCTGTTGAGCCCTGTAAGAATTTTGTATGTTTCAATGAGATCACCTCTCATTCTTCTAAACTCTAGAGAATACAGGTCTAGTCTACTCAATCTCTCCTCATACCACAATCCCGCCATCCCAGGAATCAGTCTGGTGAACCTTCGTTGCACTCCCTCTATGGCAAGTATATCCTTTCTTAGGTAAGGAGACCAAGGCCCTATGTAATTGCAGTAAGACATCTTTACTCCTGTACTCAAATCCTTTTGAAATAAAGGCCAACATACCATTTGCCTTCCTAATTGCTTGCATGTTAGCTTTCAGTGACTGGTGTACAAGGACACCCAGGTCCCTTTGTACATCAACATTTCCCAATCTCTCACCATTTAAAAAATACTCTGCCTTTCTGTTTTTCCTTCCAAAGTGGATAACTTCACATTTTTCCACATTATATTCCATCTGCCATGTTCTTGCCCACTCACTTAGCCTGTCTATATCCCCTTGAAGCCTCTTTGCATCCACCTCACATTTCCACCTCGTTTTGTGTCATCAGCAAACTTGGAAATATTACACTTGGTCCCCTCATCCAAATCACTGATATAGATTGTGAATAGCTGGGGCCCAAGCACCAATCCCTGCGGTACCTCACTAGTCACTGCCTGCCAACCTGAAAAAGACCCGTTTATTCCCACTCTCTGTTTTCTATGTTAACCAATTCTCAATCCATGCCAGTATATTCCCCCCAATTCCATGTGCTCTAACTTTGTTCACCAACCTCCTGTGTGGGACCTTATCGAAAGCCTTCTGAAAATCCAAATACACCTCATCCACTGGTTCCCCCTTATCTATTCTACTAGTTACATCCTCCAGTAGGTTTGTCAAACATGATTTCCCTTTCATAAATCCACATTGACTCTGCCAAATCCTATTATTATTTTCTAAGTGTCCTGTTATCACATTTTTTCAATAGATTCTAGCATTTTCCCTACTACTGATGTCAGGCTAACAGGTCTGTAGTTCCCTGTTTTCTCTCTCCCTCCTTTCTTAAGTCGTGGGGTCAGATTTGCCACCCTCCAATCTGCAGGAACCGTTCCAGAATCTATAGAATTTTGGAAGGTGACAACCAATGCATCCACTATCTCTAGAGCCACTTCTTTCAAAACCCTGGGATGTAGATCATCAGGTCCTTGGGATTTATCGACTTTCAGTCCCATTAATTTCTCTAGTACTATTTTTTTTACTAATACTAATTTCCTTCAGTTCCTCATTCTTGCCAGGCCCTTGGTTCTTTCGTATTTCTGGGAGGTTTTTTGTGTCTTCTTCAGTGAAGACAGACACAAAGTATTTGTTTAATTTCTCTGCCATTTCCTTATTCCCCATTATAAATTCTCCCGTCTCTGTCTGTAAGGGACCCACATTTGCCTTCTCCAGTCTTTTCCTTTTTACGTACCTATAGAAGCTTTTACAGTCCGTTTTTATGTTTCTCGCTAGTTTACTCTCATGTTCTATTTTCCCTCTTTATCAATTTCTTGGTCCTTTTTTGCTGAATTCTAAAATGCTCCCAATCCTCAGACTTACTGCTTTTTTTAGCAACATTATCAGCCTCTTCCTTTGATGTAATACTATCTTTAGTTTCTCGTCAGCCACGGTTGGGCCACTTTTCCTGTTGGGTTTTTGTGCCTTGAAGGAATATATATTTGTTGCAAATTATGTGTTAATTCTTTAAATGCCAGCCATTGCCTGTCTACCATCAAACCATTTAATGTACTTCCCCAGTCAACCACAGCCAACTTGCGCCTCGTACCTTCGTAGTTTCCTTTGTTTAGATTTAAGACCCTGGTTTCGGATTGAACTACATCACTTCCAAACTTAATGAAGAATTCTATCATATTATGGTCACTCTTCCCTAAGGGCTCCTTTACAACAAGATTATTAATTAACCCTTTCTCATTGCACAATACTAGATCTAAAATAGCCTGTTCCCTGGTTGGTTCCTCAACATCCTGATCTAGAAAACCATCTCGTACACACTCCAGGAATGTGTCCTCCACAGTATTAGTGCTAATTTGGTTTGCCCAATCTATATGTAGATTAAAGTCCCCCATGATTCCTGTATTACCCTTCTAACATGCACTTCTAATTTCCTGCTTTAGACCGTGCCCTACATTACCACGACCGTTTGATGGCCCATAAACAACTCCCACCAATGTTTTCTGCCCCTTGCTGTTTCTTAGCTCCACCCAAACTGATTCTACATCTGGATCTTCTGAGCCAAGATCCTTTCTCACGATTGTACTGATGTCATCCTTTATTAACAGCGCTACCCAGCCTCCTTTTCCTTTTTGCTTGTCCTTCCTAAATGTCGAATATCCTTGAATATCCACCCTGCAGCCACGTCTCCGTAATGGCAATTAGATCATGTCCATTTACTGCTATTTCTGCCGTCAATTCATCGACCTTGTTGTGAATACTGCGTGCATTCAGATAATGCGCCCTTAATTTTGCCTTTTTTGACCTTTTTTGCTGCTGGCCTTTCTTTCCGCTGACTTCCAATTTCACTTACTACTTTTCTGCCTTCCACTTCCAGCTTTGTTACTCTCCCTTCTGAATCTCCTCTCAGGTTCCCATCCCCCTGCCAAGTTAGTTTAAACCCTCCCCAACAGCACGAGCAAACCTCCCCTCAAGGATATTGGTCCCGGCCCTGTTGAGGTGCAACCTGTCTGGCCTGGACAGGTCCCACCTCCCCCAGAACCGGTCCCAATGCCCCAGGAATCTAAAGCCCTCCCTCCTGCATTCATCTGCTCTATCCTCCTATTTCTACAGTCACTGGCGTGTGGCCCAGGGAGTAATCCTGAGATTACTACCTTGAGGTCCTGCTTGTTAATCTCTTTCCTAACTCCTTAAACTCTGCCTGCAGGACCTCACCCCTCTTTCTACCTATGTCGTTGGTACTGATATGGACCACGACCCCTGGCTGTTCACCATCCTCCCTCCAGAATGTTCTGCAGCCGCTCACTGACGTCCATGACCCTGGCACCAGGGAACAAACAGACCATCCTGGAAACACGTCTGCAGCTGCAGAAACATCTGTCTGCTCCCCTAACTATTGAATCCCCTTTCACTATTGATCTCCTGATCTTTCTCCTCCGATCCGTTCAGCTGGGACACCCATGGTGTTGTGGTCTTGGCTCTGGCTGTGCAGTCTGCAGAGGAACCCTCTCCATCACCACTATTCAGAACTGAATTACTGGTTGGAGAGTGTGGGACTCCTGCACGACCTGCCTGGCCCTCCGAGTCAGACTGGCGGTCTCCGCCTGCACCTCTCTTAAGCTGCAGGGTGACCACCTCCTGAAACGTGCTCTCCATGGAGGTCTCAGCCTCGCGGACGCACTGCAGCGATGCCAGCTGTTGCTCAAGCTCCGAAATCCGGAGCCCGAGCTCCACCAGCTGACGACACTTCCTGCACCTGTGGTTGTCCAGGACATGGGAAGCGTCCTGGAGTTCCCACGTGGCACAGGCCGTGCATTTGACGGGTGTGAGCTGCCCTGCCGTGCCTCGATTTACTTGATTGTTTACGAAACTTAACAAAAATAAATTAAGCCTTAGCTGAGATTCAATGGAGGAACCATGAGTGCTGAAATCTAACAGAGACAAGGCCTATTCCCATCACTGATACATCTCTCTCCTTATTGTCTTCGACTCACTGGTTTACAAAAATATCCACTTTATACTTTCTGTGAATTGCAGAAAGGAAACAAAATTGTTCAGCTCCCAGTTCCTGGGATGGAATTGTACATTTGAAATTTAAGGAAATGTTTGACATTTGATAAAGTAAGTTTAATCCAATTATCGAAAATCTGATTATCCTGCTCTCAATAAACTGAGAATCTAAAGAGTCGTATAACAGTGTCAGCTGCGGCTCAGTTGGTAGCACTTTCGCCCCTGAGTTAGGTCGTAGGTTTGAATCCGACTCCAGAGACTTGAGCACATAATCCAGGCTGACAATCCCCGGTGCCAATACTGAGGGAGCGCTGCACTGTCGGAGGGTCGGTACTGAGGGAGCGCCGCACTGTCGGAGGGTCAGTACTGAGGGAGCGCCGCACTGTCGGAGGGTCAGTACTGAGGGAGCGCCGCACTGTCGGAGGGTCGGTACTGAGGGAGCGCCGCACTGTCGGAGGGTCAGTACTGAGGGAGCGCCGCACTGTCGGAGGGTCAGTACTGAGGGAGCGCCGCACTGTCGGAGGGTCAGTACTGAGGGAGCGCCGCACTGTCGGAGGGTCGGTACTGAGGGAGCGCCGCACTGTCGGAGGGTCAGTACTGAGGGAGCGCCGCACTGTCGGAGGGTCAGTACTGAGGGAGAGCCGCACTGTCGGAGGGTCAGTACTGAGGGAGCGCTGCACTGTCGGAGGGTCAGTACTGAGGGAGCGCTGCACTGTCGGAGGGTCAGTACTGAGGGAGCGCCGCACTGTCGGAGGGTCGGTACTGAGGGAGCGCTGCCTTGATGTCAACGGAAGCCACACTCACCTCACCTCTGGAATTCAGCTCTTTTGTCCATGTTTGGACCAAGGCTGTAATGAGGTCTGGAGCTGAGTGGTCCTGGCGGAACCCAAACTGAGCATCGGTGAGCAGGTTATTGGTGAGTAAGTGCCGCTTGATAGCACTGTCGACGACACCTTCCATCACTTTGCTGATGATTGAGAGTAGACTGATGGGGCGGTAATTGGCCGGATTGGATTTGTCCTGCTTTTTGTGGACAGGACATACCTGGGCAATTTTCCACATTGTCGGGTAGATGCCAGTGTTGTAGCTGTACTGGAACAGCTTGGCTAGAGGCGCAGCTAGTTCTGGAGCACAAGTCTTCAGCACTACAGCTGGGATGTTGTCGGGGCCCATAGCCTTTGCTGTATCCAGTGCACTCAGCCGTTTCTTGATATCACGTGGAGTGAATCGAATTGGCCGAAGACTGGCTTCTGTGATGGTGGGGATATCGGGAGGAGGCTGAGATGGATCATCCACTCGGCACTTCTGGCTGAAGATGGTTGCAAACGCTTCAGCCTTGTCTTTTGCACTCACGTGCTGGACTCCGCCATCATTGAGGATGGGGATGTTTGCAGAGCCTCCTCCTCCCGTTAGTTTGTCCACCACCATTCACGACTGGATGTGGCAGGACTGCAGAGCTTTGATCTGATCCGTTGATTGTGGAATTGCATAGCTCTGTCTATAGCATGTTGCTTCCGCTGTTTAGCATGCATGTAGTCCTGAGTTGTAGCTTCACCAGGTTGGCACCTCATTTTTAGGTACGCCTGGTGCTGCTCCTGGCATGCTCTTCTACACTCCTCATTGAACCAGGGTTGATCTCCTGACTTGTTGGTAATGGTAGAGTGAGGAATATGCCGGGCCATGAGGTTACAGATTGTGCTGGAATACAATTCTGCTGCTGCTGATGGCCCACAGCGCCTCATGGATGCCCAGTTTTGAGCTGCTAGTTCTGTTCTGAATCTATCCCATTTAGCACGGTGGTAGTGCCACACAACACGTTGGATGGTGTCCTCAGTGCGAAGACGGGATTTCATCTCCACGAGGACTGTGCGGTGGTCACTCCTACCAATACTGTCATGGACAGATGCATTTGCGACAGGTAGATTGGTGAGGACGAGGTCAAGTAAGTTTTTCCCTCGTGTTGGTTCGCTCACCACCTGCCGCAGGCCCAGTCTGGCAGCTATGTCCATCAGGACTCGGTCAGTAGTGGTGCTACCGAGCCACTCTTGGTGATGGACATTGAAGTCCCCCATCCAGAATACATTCTGTGCCCTTGCTACCCTCAGTGCTTCCTCCAAGTGGTGTTCAACATGGAGGAGGACTGATTCATCAGCTGAGGGAGGACGGTAGGTGGTAATCAGCAGGAGGTTTCCTTGCCCATGTTTGACCTGATGCCATGAGATTTCATGGGGTCCAGAGTCAATGTTGAGGACTCCCAGGGCCACTCCCTCCTGACTGTATATCACTGTACCACCACCTCTGGTGGGTCTGTCCTGCCGGTGGGACAGGACATACCCAGGGATGGTGATGGAAGAGTCTGGGACGTTGGCTCAAAGATATGATTCTGTGAGTATGGCTCTGTCAGGCTGTTGCTTGACTAGTCTGTGGGACAGCTCTCCCAATTTTGGCACAAGTCCCCAGATGTTAGTAAGGAGGACCTTGCAGGGTCGACTGGGCCTGGTGGTTTGCCATTGTCGTGTCCGGTGCCCAGTGGTCCGTCCGGTTTTATTCTTATTATGACTTTTCGTAGCGAGATTTTACAACTGAGTGGCTTGCGAGGCCATTTCAGAGGGCAATTAAAAATCAACCACATTGCTGTGAGTCTGGAGTCACATTTCGGCCAGTCCGGGGAAGGACGGCAGGTTTCCTTCCCGAAAGGACATCAGTGAACCAGATGGGTTTTAACGACAATCCGGTAGTTTCATGGCCATCATTACTGATACTAATACTTTAATTCCAGATTTTTATTTAATTAATTGAATTTAATTAATTGAATTAAAATTCACCAGTTACCGTGGCGGGATTTGAACTCATGACTCTGGATTTTAATCCAGGCCTCCGGATTACTAGTCCAGTAACATAACCACTATGCTGCCGGACCCGTATCTGTACAACTAGGAATAACGGAGCACACAAAGTGTTGAATCTGTGAATTTACAATTGATTCACGACAGACAACGTTAACACACATCTGTTTGTTCCACAGGTGCGGCTAGTTACAGTTATCATGGTAATTACTTTAATTCAGAGTTTTCTTGTCTTGGGTTACTTTTTACTTCAATCTTCAGCAGGAATATTTACAGACCCTGGGAGCACAATCTTTCCACAACTCCCAAATTCAAACCTTCTCATTCATACATCCCTCTTCTTCCCTTCTACCCACTGGTTCCCAAATTCCTGAGTCCTGGGACTGAACCTTTGGATTTCCAATGTGCAGGCAGGGCTCAGCCTGAAGAAAATCAGTTCAAACCAATCAAAATCATGCAGGAACTCATGAAGCCAACAAGCTAAATGGGTAACAGTCAAAATATTTGATTGGTTTAACTTCCTTACATTTCATTCTTCAATGAACCCATTCAAACTCTTTGGGTAACTGTTAATAAATGGAGATCACTGTCATACAATTTAAAGACCCACCAATCAGATTTTAACACTCACTCTTGTCGTTGATATACAAACAATTCACCGAGGGAGTAAATGAGATTTGTTAAACTCTCTGAGCCAGCTCCGCTCATGAATCTGATGAACTACAAAGCTGTTAGAATGGACAGATGTCAATAAATATTTCATGCCAGTGATATTGGTGTTGGGGAATGAGATATTTATGTGAAGGTGAAGGAGATTTGAATAAACTGGGTCTGTACGATGCTGGTAATTGAATTTTTGGAAGACCGCCAACAATCTTTAAACTGGGCAGCACTCAATGAGTCAGTCACTGCCCCCATTGGGACCCACATTCCAGTCCCATGTGCCAGGGTTTCAGCCATGTGCCAGGCACCGAGGGGAAGGACAATCAGCATCTGTGGCTTGTTCTGGATTTCCCCTGATTTGCACTCGCCCCAGGATTTCCAATGGGGCTGTACTGGGGCACAAGGGGCTTATGTTCCTCTGTGGTCCTCCCAGTGTCCCAGCAGTGTGCCAGGCACTGGCTCAATTGTACAGAAACTACCCACGCTCCCTGAGTGGGTCTTCAGTCCCATTGAGTTGTGATGGTGGATTTTCTTTCTATTGACGACAGACAATGTTAACACAAATCTGTTTGTTCCACAGGAGATTATGGCCACGGTCATCATGGTAATTACTTTAATTCAGAGTTTTTCTTGTCTTGGGTTACTATTTATTTCAATCTCCAGGAGGAATATTTACAGACCCTGGGAGCACAATCTTTCCACAACTCCCAAATTCAAACCTTCTCATTCATACATCCCTCTTCTTCCCTTCTACCCACTGGTTCCCAAATTACTGAGACCTGTTACTGAACCTTTGGATTTCCAATGTGCAGGCAGGGCTCAGCCTTAAGGAAATCAGTTCAAACCAATCAAAATCATGCAGGAACTCATGAAGCCAACAAGCTGAATGGGTAAATGTCAAAATATTTGATTGGTTGAACTTCCTTACATTTCATTCTTCAATGAATCCGTTCAAACTCTTTGGGTAACTGTTAATAAATGTAGATCACTATCATACAATTTAAAGGCCGACCAATCAGATTTTAACATTCACTCTTGTCGTTGATATACAAACAAGTCTCCGAGGGAGTAAATGAGATTTGTTAAACTCTCTGAGCCAGCTCCGCTCATGAATCTGATGAGCTACAAAGCTGTTAGAAAGGACAGATGTCAATAAATATTTCATGCCAGTGATATTGGTGTTGGGGAATGAGATATTTATGTGATGGTGAAGGAGATTTGAATAAACTGGGTCTGTACGATGTTGGTAATTGAATTTTTGTAAGACCTCCAACAATCTTTAAACTGGGCAGCACTCAATGAGCCAGTCACTGCCCCCATTGGGACCCACATTCCAGTCCCATGTGCCAGGGTTTCAGCCATGTGCCAGGCACCGAGGGGAAGGACAATCAGCATCTGTGGCTTGTCCTGGATTTCCCCTGATTTGCACTCGCCCCAGGATTTCCAATGGGGCTGTACTGGGGCACAAGTGGCTTATGTTCCTCTGTGGTCCTCCCAGTGTCCCGGCAGTGTGACAGGCACTGGCTCAATTGTACAGAAACTACCCACGCTCCCTGAGTGGGTCTTCAGTCCCATTGAGTTGTGATGGTAGATTTTCTTTCTATTCACTACAGACAATGTTAACACAAATCTGTTTGTTCCACAGGAGATTATGGCCACGGTCATCATGGTAATTACTTTAATTCAGAGTTTTTCTTGTCTTGGGTTACGATTTATTTCAATCTCCAGAAGGAATATTTACAGACCCTGGGAGCACAATCTTTCCACAACTCCCAAATTCAAACCTTCTCATTCATACATCCCTCTTCTTCCCTTCTACCCACTGGTTTCCAAATTACTGAGGCCTGGTACTGAACCTTTGGATTTCCAATGTACAGGCCGGGCTCAGCCTTAAGGAAATCAGTTCAAACCAATCAAAATCATGCAGGAACTCATGAAGCCAACAAGCCAAATGGGTAAATGTCAAAATATTTGATTGGTTGAACTTCCTTACATTTCATTCTTCAATGAATCCGTTCAAACTCTTTGGGTAACTGTTAATAAATGTAGATCACTGTCATACAATTTAAAGGCCCACCAATCAGATTTTAACACTCACCCTTGTCGTTGATATACAAACAAGTCTCCGAGGGAGTAAATGAGATTTGTTAAACTCTCTGAGCCAGCTCCGCTCATGAATCTGATGAGCTACAAAGCTGTTAGAAAGGACAGATGTCAATAAATATTTCATGCCAGTGATATTGGTGTTGGGGAATGAGATATTTATGTGAAGGTGAAGGAGATTTGAATAAACTGGGTCTGTACGATGTTGGTAATTGAATTTTTGGAAGACCGCCATCAATCTTTAAACTGGGCAGCACTCAATGAGCCAGTCACTGCCCCCATTGGGACCCACATTCCAGTCCCATGTGCCAGGGTTTCAGCCATGTGCCAGGCACCGAGGGGGAGGACAATCAGCATCTGTGGCTTGTCCTGGATTTCCCCTGATTTGCACTCGCCCCAGGATTTCCAATGGGGCTGTACTGGGGCACAAGGGGCTTATGTTCCTCTGTGGTCCTCCCAGTGTCCCAGCAGTGTGCCTGGCACTGGCTCAATTGTACAGAAACTACCCACGCTCCCTGAGTGGGTCTTCAGTCCTATTGAGTTGTGATGGTGGATTTTATTTCTATTGACGACAGACAATGTTAACACAAATCTGTTTGTTCCACAGGAGATTATGGCCACGGCGATCATGGTAATTACTTTAATTCAGAGTTTTTCTTGTCTTGAGTTACCTTTTTCAATCTTCAGCAGGAATATTTACAGACACTGGGAGCACAATCTTTCCACAACTCCCAAATTCAAACCTTCTCATTCGTACATCCCTCTTCTTCCCTTCTACCCACTGGGTCCCAAATTACTGAGGCCTGGTACTGAACCTTTGGATTTCCAATGTGCAGGCAGGGCTCAGCCTTAAGGAAATCAGTTCAAACCAATCAAAATCATGCAGGAACTCATGAACCCAATGAGCTGAATGGGTAACAGTCAAAATATTTGATTGGTTTAACTTCCTTACGTTTCATTCTTCAACGAATCCGTTCAAACTCTTTGGGTAACTGTTAATAAATGTAGATCACTTTCATACAATTTAAAGACCCACCAATCAGATTTTAACACTCACCCTTGTCGTTGATATACAAACAAGTCACCGAGGGAGTAAATGAGATTTGTTAAACTCTGTGAGCCAGCTCCGCTCATGAATCTGATGAGCTACAAAGCTGTTAGAAAGGACAGATGTCAATAAATATTTCATGCCAGTGATATTGGTGTTGGGGAATGAGATATTTATGTGAAGGTGATGGAGATTTGAATAAACTGGGTCTGTACGATGTTGGTAATTGAATTTTTGGAAGACCTCCAACAATCTTTAAGCTGGGCAGCACTCAATGAGCCAGTCACTGCCCCCATTGGGACCCACATTCCAGTCCCATGTGCCAGGGTTTCAGCCATGTGCCAGGCACCGAGGGGGAGGACAATCAGCATCTGTGGCTTGTCCTGGATTTCCCCTGATATGCACTCGCCCCAGGATTTCCAATGGGGCTGTACTGGGGCACAAGTGGCTTATGTTCCTCTGTGGTCCTCCCAGTGTCCCGGCAGTGTGACAGGCACTGGCTCAATTGTACAGAAACTACCCACGCTCCCTGAGTGGGTCTTCAGTCCCATTGAGTTGTGATGGTGGATTTTATTTCTATTGACGACAGACAATGTTAACACAAATCTGTTTGTTCCACAGGAGATTATGGCCACGGTCATCATGGTAATTACTTTAATTCAGAGTTTTTCTTGTCTTGGGTTACTATTTATTTCAATCTCCAGAAGGAATATTTTCAGACACTGGGAGCACAATCTTTCCACAACTCCCAAATTCAAACCTTCTCATTCATACATCCCTCTTCTTCCCTTCTACCCACTGGTTCCCAAATTACTGAGGCCTGGGACTGAACCTTTGGATTTCCAATGTGCAGGCAGGGGTCAGCCTGAAGGAAATCAGTTCAAACCAATCAAAATCATGCAGGAACTCATGAAGGCAACAAGCTGAATGGGTAAATGTCAAAATATTTGATTGGTTTAACATCCTTGCATTTCATTCTTCAACGAATCCGTTCAAACTCTTTGGGTAACTGTTCAGAAATGTAGATCACTGTCATACAATTTAAAGACCCACCAATCAGGTTTTAACATTCACCCTTGACGTTGATATACAAACAAGTCACCGAGGGAGTAAAGGAGATTTGTTAAACTCTCTGAGCCAGCTCCGCTCATGAATCTGATGAGCTACAAAGCTGTTGGAAAGGACAGATGTCAATAAATATTTCATGCCAGTGATATTGGTGTTGGGGAATGAGATATTTATGTGATGGTGAAGGAGATTTGAATAAACTGGGTCTGTACGATGTTGGTAACTGAATTTTTGGAAGACCTCCAACAATCTTTAAACTGGGCAGCACTCAATGAGCCAGTCACTGCCCCCATTGGGACCCACATTCCAGTCCCATGTGCCAGGGTTTCAGCCATGTGCCAGGCACCGAGGGGGAGGACAATCAGCATCTGTGGCTTGTCCTGGATTTCCCCTGATTTGCACTCGCCCCAGGATTTCCAATGGGGCTGTACTGGGGCACAAGGGGCTTATGTTCCTCTGTGGTCCTCCCAGTGTCCCAGCAGTGTGCCAGGCACTGCCTCAATTGTACAGAAACTACCCACGCTCCCTGAGTGGGTCTTCAGTCCCATTGAGTTGTGATGGTGGATTTTCGTTCTATTGACTACAGACAATGTTAACACAAATCTGTTTGTTCCACAGGAGATTATGGCCACGGCGATCATGGTAATTACTTTAATTCAGAGTTTTTCTTGTCTTGAGTTACTTTTTACTTCAATCTCCAGGAGGAATATTTACAGACCCAGGGAGCACAATCTTTCCACATCTCCCAAATTCAAACCTTCTCATTCATACATCCCTCTTCTTCCCTTCTACCCACTGGTTCCCAAATTACTGAGTCCTGGTACTGAACCTTTGGATTTCCAATGTACAGGCCGGGCTCAGCCTTAAGGAAATCAGTTCAAACCAATCAAAATCATGCAGGAACTCATGAAGCAAATGAGCTAAAAGGGTAAAAGTCAAAGTATTTGATTGGTTTAACTTCCTTACATTTCATTCTTCAAAGAAGAATGGAGTTTAATTTAGATAAATGTGAGGTGATGCATTTTGGTAGATCGAATCGGGCCAGGACCTACTCCATTAATGGTAGGGCGTTGGGGAGAGTTATAGAACAAAGAGATCTAGGAGTACAGATTCATAGCTCCTTGAAAGTGGAGTCACAGGTGGATAGGGTGGTGAAGAAGGCATTCGGCATGCTTGGTTTCATTGGTCAGAACATTGAATACAGGAGTTGGGATGTCTTGTTGAAGTTGTACAAGACATTAGTAAGGCCACACTTGGAATACTGTGTACAGCTCTGGTCACCCTATTATAGAAAGGATATTATTAAACTAGAAAGAGTGCAGAAAAGATTTACTAGGATGCTACCGGGACTTGATGGTTTGACTTATAGGGAGAGGTTAGATAGACTGGGACTTTTTTCCCTGGAGAGTAGGAGGTTAAGGGGTGATCTTATTCAAGTCTATAAAATAATGAGGTGCATAGATAAGGTAGATAGTCAAAATCTTTTCCCAAAGGTAGGGGAGTCCATAACGAGGGGGCATAGATTTAAGGTGAGAGGGGAGAGATACAAAAGGGTCCAGAGGGGCAATTTTTTTACTCAAAGGGTGGTGAGTGTCTGGAACGAGCTGCCAGAGGCAGTAGTAGAGGCGGGTACAATTTTGTCTTTTAAAAAGCATTTGGACAGTTACATGGGTAAGATGGGTATAGAGGGATATGGGCCAAGTGCAGGCAATTGGGACTAGCTTAGTGGTATAAACTGGGCGACATGGACATGTTGGGCCGAAGGGCCTGTTTCCATGTTGTAAACTTCTATCATTCTTCAATGAATCTATTCAAACTCTTTGGGTAACTGTTAATAAATGGAGATCACTGTCATACAATTTAAAGGCCCACCAATCAGATTTTAACACTCACCCTTGTCGTTGATATGCAAACAAGTCACAGAGGGAGTCAAAGAGATTTGTTAAACTCTCTGAGCCAGTTCCGCTCATGAATCTGATGAGCTACAAAGCTGTTAGAAAGGACAGATGTCAATAAATATTTCATGCCAGTGATATTGGTGTTGGGGAATGAGATATTTATGTGAAGGTGAAGGAGATTTGAATAAACTGGGTCTGTACGATTTTGGTAATTGAATTTTTGGAAGACCTCCAACAATCTTTAAACTGGGCAGCACTCAATGAGCCAGTCACTGCCCCCATTGGGACCCACATTCGAGTCCCATGTGCCAGGGTTTCAGCCATGTGCCAGGCACCGAGGGGGAGGACAATCAGCATCTGTGGCTTGTCCTGGATTTCCCCTGATATGCACTCGCCCCAGGATTTCCAATGGGGCTGTACTGGGGCACAAGGGGCTTATGTTCCTCTGTGGTCCTCCCAGTGTCCCGGCAGTGTGCCAGGCACTGGCTCAATTGTACAGAAACTACCCACGTTCCCTGAGTGGGTCTTCAGTCCCATTGAGTTGTGATGGTGGAATTTCTTTCTATTGACGACAGACAATGTTAACACAAATCTGTTTGTTCCACAGGAGATTATGGCCACGGTGATCATGGTAATCATTTTAATTCAGAGTTTTTCTTGTCTTGAGTTCCGATTTATTTCAATCTCCGGGAGGAATATTTACAGACCCTGGGAGCACAATCTTTCCACAACCCCCAAATTCAAACCTTCTCATTCATACATCCCTCTTCTTCCCTTCTAACCACTGGGTCCCAAATTACTGAGGCCTGGTACTGAACCTTTGGATTTCCAATGTACAGGAAGGGCTCAGCCTTAAGGAAATCAGTTCAAACCAATCAAAATCATGCAGGAACTCATGAACCCAATGAGCTAAATGGGTAAAGGTCAAAATATTTGATTGGTTTAACTTCCTTACGTTTCATTCTTCAATGAACCCATTCAAACTCTTTGGGTAACTGTTAATAAATGGAGATCACTGTCATACAATTTAAAGGCCCACCAATCAGATTTTAACATTCACCCTTGTCGTTGAAATACAAACAATTCACAGAGTGAGTAAATGAGATTTGTTAAACTCTCTGAGCCAGCTCCGCTCATGAATCTGATGAGCTACAAAGCTGTTAGAAAGAACAGATGTCAATAAATATTTCATGCCAGTGATATTGGTGTTGGGGAATGAGATATTTATGTGAAGGTGAAGGAGATTTGAATAAACTGGGTCTGTACGATGTTGGTAATTGAATTTTTGGAAGACCTCCAACAATCTTTAAACTGGGCAGCACTCAATGAGACAGTCACTGCCCCCATTGGGACCCACATTCCAGTCCCATGTGCCAGGGTTTCAGCCATGTGCCAGGCACCGAGGGGGAGGACAATCAGCATCTGTGGCTTGTCCTGGATTTCCCCTGATTTGCACTCGCCCCAGGATTTCCAGTGGCGCTGTCCTGGGGCACAAGGGGCTTATGTTCCTCTGTGGTCCTCCCAGTGTCCCAGCAGTGTGCCAGGCACTGGCTCAATTGTACAGAAACTACCCACGCTCCCTGAGTGGGTCTTCAGTCCCATTGAGTTGTGATGGTGGATTTTCTTTCTATTCACTACAGACAATGTTAACACAAATCTGTTTGTTCCACAGGAGATTATGGCCACAGTCATCATGGTAATTACTTTAATTCAGAGTTTTTCTTGTCTTGGGTTACTATTTATTTCAATCTCCAGAAGGAATATTTACAGACCCTGGGAGCACAATCTTTCCACAACTCCCAAATTCAAACCTTCTCATTCGTACATCCCTCTTCTTCCCTTCTACCCACTGGTTCCCAAATTACTGAGGCCTGGTACTGAACCTTTGGATTTCCAATGTACAGGCAGGGCTCAGCCTGAAGAAAAATCAGTTCAATCCAATCAAAATAATGCAGGAACTCTTGAACCCAATGAGCTAAATGGGTAACAGTCAAAATATTTGATTGGTTTAACTTGTTTACATTTCACTCTTCAACAAATCCATTCAAACTCTTTGGGTTGCTGTTAATAAATGTAGATCACTGTCATACAATTTAAAGACCCACCAATCAGATTTTAACACTCACTCTTGTCGTTGATATACAAACAATTCACAGAGTGAGTAAATGAGATTTGTTAAACTCTCTGAGCCAGCTCCGCTCATGAATCTGATGAGCTACAAAGCTGTTAGAAAGGACAGATGTCAATAAATATTTCATGCCAGTGATATTGGTGTTGGGGAATGAGATATTTATGTGAAGGTGAAGGAGATTTGAATAAACGGGGTCTGTACGATGTTGGTAATTGAATTTTTGGAAGACCTCCAACAATCTTTAAACTGGGCAGCACTCAATGAGCCAATCACTGCCCCCATTGGGACCCACATTCCAGTCCCATGTGCCAGGGTTTCAGCCATGTGCCAGGCACCGAGGGGAAGGACAATCAGCATCTGTGGCTTGTCCTGGATTTCCCCTGATATGCACTCGCCCCAGGATTTCCAATGGGGCTGTACTGGGGCACAAGGGGCTTATGTTCCTCTGTGGTCCTCCCAGTGTCCCAGCAGTGTGCCAGGCACTGGCTCAATTGTACAGAAACTACCCACGCTCCCTGAGAGGGTCTTCAGTCCCATTGAGTTGTGATGGTGGATTTTCTTTCTATTGACGACAGACAATGTTAACACAAATCTGTTTGTTCCACAGGAGATTATGGCCACGGTGATCATGGTAATTATTTTAATTCAGAGTTTTTCTTGTCTTGAGTTCCGATTTATTTCAATCTCCGGGAGGAATATTTACAGACCCTGGGAGCACAATCTTTCCACAACCCCCAAATTCAAACCTTCTCATTCATACATACCTCTTCTTCCCTTCTACCCACTGGTTCCCAAATTACTGAGGCCTGGTACTGAACCTTTGGATTTCCAATGTACAGGAAGGGATCAGCCTTAAGGAAATCAGTTCAAACCAATCAAAATCATGCAGGAACTCATGAACCCAATGAGCTAAATGGGTAAAGGTCAAAATATTTGATTGGTTTAACTTCCTTACGTTTCATTCTTCAATGAACCCATTCAAACTCTTTGGGTAACTGTTAATAAATGTAGATCACTGTCATACAATTTAAAGACCCACCAATCAGATTTTAACATTCACCCTTGTCGTTGAAATACAAACAATTCACAGAGTGAGTAAATGAGATTTGTTAAACTCTCTGAGCCAGCTCCGCTCATGAATCTGATGAGCTACAAAGCTGTTGGAAAGGTCAGATGTCAATAAATATTTCATGCCATGATATTGGTGTTGGGGAATGAGATATTTATGTGAAGGTGAAGGAGATTTGAATAAACTGGGTCTGTACGATGTTGGTAATTGAATTTTTGGAAGACCTCCAACAATCTTTAAACTGGGCAGCACTCAATGAGCCAATCACTGCCCCCATTGGGACCCACATTCGAGTCCCATGTGCCAGGGTTTCAGCCATGTGCCAGGCACCGAGGGGAAGGACAATCAGCATCTGTGGCTTGTCCTGGATTTCCCCTGATTTGCACTCGCCCCAGGATTTCCAATGGGGCTGTACTGGGGCACAAGGGGCTTATGTTCCTCTGTGGTCCTCCCAGTGTCCCAGCAGTGTGCCTGGCACTGGCTCAATTGTACAGAAACTACCCACGCTCCCTGAGTGGGTCTTCAGTCCTATTGAGTTGTGATGGTGGATTTTGTTTCTATTCACTACAGACAATGTTAACACAAATCTGTTTGTTCCACAGGAGATTATGGCCACGGTCATCATGGTAATTACTTTAATTCAGAGTTTTTCTTGTCTTGGGTTACTATTTATTTCAATCTCCAGGAGGAATATTTACAGACCCTGGGAGCACAATCTTTCAACAACTCCCAAATTCAAACCTTCTCATTCGTACATCCCTCTTCTTCCCTTCTACCCACTGGTTCCCAAATTACTGAGTCCTGGTACCGAACCTTTGGATTTCTAATGTACAGGCAGGGCTCAGCCTGAAGGAAATCAGTTCAAACCAATCAAAATCATGCAGGAACTCATGAAGCAAATGAGCTAAAAGGGTAAAAGTCAAAGTATTTGATTGGTTTAACTTCCTCACAGTTCATTCTTCAACGAAGAATGGAGTTTAATTTAGATAAATGTGAGGTGATGCATTTTGGTAGATCGAATCGGGCCAGGACCTACTCCGTTAATGGTAGGGCGTTGGGGAGAGTTATAGAACAAAGAGATCTAGGAGTACAGGTTCATAGCTCCTTGAAAGTGGAGTCACAGGTGGATAGGGTGGTGAAGAAGGCATTCGGCATGCTTGGTTTCATTGGTCAGAACATTGAATGCAGGAGTTGGGATGTCTTGTTGAAGTTGTACAAGACATTAGTAAGGCCACACTTGGAATACTGTGTACAGTTCTGGTCACCCTATTATAGAAAGGATATTATTAAACTAGAAAGAGTGCAGAAAAGATTTACTAGGATGCTACCGGGACTTGATGGTTTGACTTATAGGGAGAGGTTAGATAGACTGGGACTTTTTTCCCTCGAGAGTAGGAGGTTAAGGGGTGATCTTATAGAAATCTATAAAATAATGAGGGGCATAGATAAGGTAGATAGTCAAAATCTTTTCCCAAAGGTCGGGGAGTCCATAACGAGGGGGCATAGATTTAAGGTGAGAGGGGAGAGATACAAAAGGGTCCAGAGGGTCAATTTTTTCACTCAAAGGGTGGTGAGTGTCTGGAACGAGCTGCCAGAGGCAGTAGTAGAGGCGGGTACAATTTTGACTTTTAAAAAGCATTTGGACAGTTACATAGGTAAGATGGGTATAGAGGGATATGGGCCAAGTGCAGGCAATTGGGACTCGCTTAGTGGTATAAGCTGGGCGACATGGACATGTTGGGCCGAAGGGCCTGTTTCCGTGTTGTAAACTTCTATGATTCTATGTTTCTTCTATGAATCTATTCAAACTCTTTGGGTAACTATTAATAAATGTCGATCACTGTCATACAATTTAAAGGCCCACCAATCAGATTTTAACACTCACCCTTGTCGTTGATATACAAACAATTCACCGAGGGAGTAAATGAGATTTGTTAAACTCTCTGAGCCAGCTCCGCTCATGAATCTGATGAGCTACAAAGCTGTTGGAAAGGACAGATGTCAATAAATATTTCATGCCAGTGATATTGGTGTTGGGGAATGAGATATTTATGTGAAGGTGAAGGAGATTTGAATAAACGGGGTCTGTACGATTTTGGTAATTGAATTTTTGGAAGACCTCCAACAATCTTTAAACTGGGCAGCACTCAATGAGTCAGTCACTGCCTCCATTGGGACCCACATTCCAGTCCCATGTGCCAGGGTTTCAGCCATGTGCCAGGCACCGAGGGGAAGGACAATCAGCATCTGTGGCTTGTCCTGGATTTCCCCTGATTTGCACTCGCCCCAGGATTTCCAATGGGGCTGTACTGGGGCACAAGGGGCTTATGTTCCTCTGTGGTCCTCCCAGTGTCCCGGCAGTATGCCAGGCACTGGCTCAATTGTACAGAAACTACCCACGCTCCCTGAGTGGGTCTTCAGTCCTATTGAGTTGTGATGGTGGATTTTGTTTCTATTCACTACAGACAATGTTAACACAAATCTGTTTGTTCCACAGGAGATTATGGCCACGGTCATCATGGTACTTACTTTAATTCAGAGTTTTTCTTGTCTTGGGTTACTATTTATTTCAATCTCCAGGAGGAATATTTACAGACCCTGGGAGCACAATCTTTCCACAACTCCCAAATTCAAACCTTCTCATTCATACATCCCTCTTCTTCCCTTCTACCCACTGGTTCCCAAATTACTGAGGCCTGGTACTGAACCTTTGGATTTCTAATGTACAGGCAGGGCTCAGCCTGAAGGAAATCAGTTCAATCCAATCAAAATCATGCAGGAACTCATGAAGCAAATGAGCTAAAAGGGTAAAAGTCAAAGTATTTGATTGGTTTAACTTCCTTACATTTCATTCTTCAACGAAGAATGGAGTTTAATTTAGATAAATGTGAGGTGATGCATTTTGGTAGATCGAATTGGGCCAGGACCTACTCCGTTAATGGTAGGGCGTTGGGGAGAGTTATAGAACAAAGAGATCTGGGAGTACAGATTCATAGCTCCTTGAAAGTGGAGTCACAGGTGGATAGGGTGGTGAAGAAGGCATTCGGCATGCTTGGTTTCATTGGTCAGAACATTGAATACAGGAGTTGGGATGTCTTGTTGAAGTTGTACAAGACATTAGTAAGGCCACACTTGGAATACTGTGTACAGTTCTGGTCACCCTATTATAGAAAGGATATTATTAAACTAGAAAGAGTGCAGAAAAGATTTACTAGGATGCTACCGGGACTTGATGGTTTGACTTATAGGGAGAGGTTAGATAGACGGGGACTTTTTTCCCTCGAGAGTAGGAGGTTAAGGGGTGATCTTATAGAAGTCTATAAAATAATGAGGGGCATAGATAAGGTAGATAGTCAAAATCTTTTCCCAAAGGTCGGGGAGTCCATAACGAGGGGGCATAGATTTAAGGTGAGAGGGGAGAGATACAAAAGGGTCCAGAGGGGCAATTTTTTCACTCAAAGGGTGGTGAGTGTCTGGAACGAGCTGCCAGAGGCAGCAGTAGAGGCGGGTACAATTTTGACTTTTAAAAAGCATTTGGACAGTTACATAGGTAAGATGGGTATAGAGGGATATGGGCCAAGTGCAGGCAATTGGGACTCGCTTAGTGGTATAAGCTGGGCGACATGGACATGTTGGGCCGAAGGGCCTGTTTCCGTGTTGTAAACTTCTATGATTCTATGTTTCTTCTATGAATCTATTCAAACTCTTTGGGTAACTATTAATAAATGTCGATCACTGTCATACAATTTAAAGGCCCACCAATCAGATTTTAACACTCACCCTTGTCGTTGATATACAAACAATTCACCGAGGGAGTAAATGAGATTTGTTAAACTCTCTGAGCCAGCTCCGCTCATGAATCTGATGAGCTACAAAGCTGTTAGAAAGGACAGATGTCAATAAATATTTCATGCCAGTGATATTGGTGTTGGGGAATGAGATATTTATGTGAAGGTGAAGGAGATTTGAATAAACTGGGTCTGTACGATGCTGGTAATTGAATTTTTGGAAGACCTCCAACAATCTTTAAACTGGGCAGCACTCAATGAGACAGTCACTGCCCCCATTGGGACCCACATTCCAGTCCCATGTGCCAGGGTTTCAGCCATGTGCCAGGCACCGCGGGGGAGGACAATCAGCATCTGTGGCTTGTCCTGGATTTCCCCTGATTTGCACTCGCCCCAGGATTTCCAGTGGGGCTGTCCTGGGGCACAAGGGGCTTATGTTCCTCTGTGGTCCTCCCAGTGTCCCAGCAGTGTGCCAGGCACTGGCTCAATTGTACAGAAACTACCCACGCTCCCTGAGTGGGTCTTCAGTCCCATTGAGTTGTGATGGTGGATTTTCTTTCTATTCACTACAGACAATGTTAACACAAATCTGTTTGTTCCACAGGAGATTATGGCCACGGTCATCATGGTAATTACTTTAATTCAGAGTTTTTCTTGTCTTGGGTTACTATTTATTTCAATCTCCAGAAGGAATATTTACAGACCCTGGGAGCACAATCTTTCCACAACTCCCAAATTCAAACCTTCTCATTCGTACATCCCTCTTCTTCCCTTCTACCCACTGGGTCCCAAATTACTGAGGCCTGGTACTGAACGTTTGGATTTCCAATGTACAGGCAGGGCTCAGCCTGAAGAAAAATCAGTTCAATCCAATCAAAATAATGCAGGAACTCTTGAACCCAATGAGCTAAATGGGTAACAGTCAAAATATTTGATTGGTTTAACTTGTTTACATTTCACTATTCAACAAATCCATTCAAACTCTTTGGGTTGCTGTTAATAAATGTCGATCACTGTCATACAATTTAAAGACCCACCAATCAGATTTTAACACTCACTCTTGTCGTTGATATACAAACAATTCACCGAGGGAGTAAATGAGATTTGTTAAACTCTCTGAGCCAGCTCCGCTCATGAATCTGATGAGCTACAAAGCTGTTAGAAAGGACAGATGTCAATAAATATTTCATGCCAGTGATATTGGTGTTGGGGAATGAGATATTTATGTGAAGGTGAAGGAGATTTGAATAAACTGGGTCTGTACGATGTTGGTAATTGAATTTTTGGAAGACCTCCAACAATCTTTAAACTGGGCAGCACTCAATGAGCCAATCACTGCCCCCATTGGGACCCACATTCCAGTCCCATGTGCCAGGGTTTCAGCCATGTGCCAGGCACCGAGGGGGAGGACAATCAGCATCTGTGGCTTGTCCTGGATTTCCCCTGATTTGCACTCGCCCCAGGATTTCCAATGGGGCTGTACTGGGGCACAAGGGGCTTATGTTCCTCTGTGGTCCTCCCAGTGTCCCAGCAGTGTGCCAGGCACTGGCTCAATTGTACAGAATCTACCCACGCTCCCTGAGTGGGTCTTCAGTCCCATTGAGTTGTGATGGTGGATTTTCTTTCTATTGACGACAGACAATGTTAACACAAATCTGTTTGTTCCACAGGAGATTATGGCCACGGTGATCATGGTAATTATTTTAATTCAGAGTTTTTCTTGTCTTGAGTTACTTTTAACTTCAATCTCCAGAAGGAATATTTACAGACCCTGGGAGCACAATCTTTCCACAACTCCCAAATTCAAACCTTCTCATTCATACATCCCTCTTCTTCCCATCTACCCACTGGTTCCCAAATTACTGAGGCCTGGTACTGAACCTTTGGATTTCCAATGTACAGGCAGGGCTCAGCCTTAAGGAAATCGGTTCAAACCAATCAAAATCATGCAGGAACTCATGAACCCAATGAGCTAAATGGGTAAAAGTCAAAATATTTGATTGGTTTAACTTCCTTACATTTCATTCTTCAACGAATCCGTTCAAACTCTTTGGGTAACTGTTAATAAATGTAGATCACTGTCATACAATTTAAAGTCCCACCAATGAGATTTTAACTCTCACCCTTGTCGTTGATATACAAACAATTCACCGAGGGAGTAAATGAGATTTGTTAAACTCTCTGAGCCAGCTCCGCTCATGAATCTGATGAGCTACAAAGCTGTTGGAAAGGACAGATGTCAATAAAAATTTCATGCAACTGATATTGGTGTTGGAGAATGAGATATTTATGTGAAGGTGCAGGAGATTTGAATAAACTGGGTCTGTACGATGTTGGTAATTGAATTTTTGGAAGACCTCCAACAATCTTTAAACTGGGCAGCACTCAATGAGCCAGTCACAGCCTCCATTGGGACCCACATTCGAGTCCCATGTGCCAGGGTTTCAGCCATGTGCCAGGCACCGAGGGGAAGGACAATCAGCATCTGTGGTTTGTCCTGGATTTCCCCTGATTTGCACTCGCCCCAGGATTTCCAATGGGGCTGTACTGGGGCACAAGGGGCTTATGTTCCTCTGTGGTCCTCCCAGTGTCCCAGCAGTGTGCCAGGCACCGGCTCAATTGTACAGAAACTACCCACGCTCCCTGAGTGGGTCTTCAATCCCATTGAGTTGTGATGGTGGATTTTCGTTCTATTGACTACAGACAATGATAACACAAATCTGTTTGTTCCACAGGAGATTATGGCCACGGTCATCATGGTAATTACTTTAATTCAGAGTTTTTCTTGTCTTGAGTTACTTTTTTCAATCTTCAGCAGGAATATTTACAGACACTGGGAGCACAATCTTTCCACAACTCCCAAATTCAAACCTTCTCATTCATACATCCCCCTTCTTCCCTTCGACCCACTGGTTCCCAAATTACTGAGGCCTGGTACTGAACCTTTGGATTTCCAATGTGCAGGCAGGGCTCAGCCTTAAGGAAATCAGTTCAAACCAATCAAAATCATGCAGGAACTCTTGAACCCAATGAGCGAAATGGGTAAAGGTCAAAATATTTGATTGGTTTCACTTCCTTACATTTCATTCTTCAATGAACCCATTCAAACTCTTTGGGTAACTGTTAATAAATGTAGATCACTGTCATACAATTTAAAGACCCACCAATGAGATTTTAACTCTCACCCTTGTCGTTGATATACAAACAATTCACCCAGGGAGTAAATGAGATTTGTTAAACTCTCTGAGCCAGCTCCGCTCATGAATCTGATGAGCTACAAAGCTGTTAGAAAGGACAGATGTCAATAAATATTTCATGCCATGATATTGGTGTTGGGGAATGAGATATTTATGTGATGGTGAAGGAGATTTGAATAAACTGGGTCTGTACGATGTTGGTAATTGAATTTTTGGAAGACCTCCAACAATCTTTAAACTGGGCAGCACTCAATGAGCCAGTCACTGCCTCCATTGGGACCCACATTCCAGTCCCATGTGCCAGGGTTTCAGCCATGTGCCAGGCACCGAGGGGGAGGACAATCAGCATCTGTGGCTTGTCCTGGATTTCCCCTGATATGCACTCGCCCCAGGATTTCCAATGGGGCTGTACTGGGGCACAAGTGGCTTATGTTCCTCTGTGGTCCTCCCAGTGTCCCAGCAGTGTGCCTGGCACTGGCTCAATTGTACAGAAACTACCCACGCTCCCTGAGTGGGTCTTCAGTCCCATTGAGTTGTGATGGTGGATTTTGTTTCTATTCACTACAGACAATGTTAACACAAATCTGTTTGTTCCACAGGAGATTATGGCCACGGTCATCATGGTAATTACTTTAATTCAGAGTTTTTCTTGTCTTGGGTTACTATTTATTTCAATCTCCAGGAGGAATATTTACAGACCCTGGGAGCACAATCTTTCAACAACTCCCAAATTCAAACCTTCTCATTCGTACATCCCTCTTCTTCCCTTCTACCCACTGGTTCCCAAATTACTGAGTCCTGGTACCGAACCTTTGGATTTCCAATGTACAGGCAGGGCTCAGCCTGAAGGAAATCAGTTCAAACCAATCAAAATCATGCAGGAACTCATGAAGCAAATGAGCTAAAAGGGTAAAAGTCAAAGTATTTGATTGGTTTAACTTCCTTACATTTCATTCTTCAACGAAGAATGGAGTTTAATTTAGATAAATGTGAGGTGATGCATTTTGGTAGATCGAATCGGGCCAGGACCTACTCCGTTAATGGTAGGGCGTTGGGGAGAGTTATAGAACAAAGAGATCGAGGAGTACAGATTCATAGCTCCTTGAAAGTGGAGTCACAGGTGGATAGGGTGGTGAAGAAGGCATTCGGCATGCTTGGTTTCATTGGTCAGAACATTGAATACGGGAGTTGGGATGTCTTGTTGAAGTTGTACAAGACATTAGTAAGGCCTCACTTGGAATACTGTGTACAGTTCTGGTCACCCTATTATAGAAAGGATATTATTAAACTAGAAAGAGTGCAGAAAAGATTTACTAGGATGCTACCGGGACTTGATGGTTTGACTTATAGGGAGAGGTTAGATAGACGGGGACTTTTTTCCCTCGAGAGTAGGAGGTTAAGGGGTGATCTTATAGAAGTCTATAAAATAATGAGGGGCATAGATAAGGTCGATAGTCAAAATCTTTTCCCAAAGGTCGGGGAGTCCATAACGAGGGGGCATAGATTTAAGGTGAGAGGGGAGAGATACAAAAGGGTCCAGAGGGACAATTTTTTCACTCAAAGGGTGGTGAGTGTCTGGAACGAGCTGCCAGAGGCAGCAGTCGAGGCGGGTACAATTTTGACTTTTAAAAAGCATTTGGACAGTTACATAGGTAAGATGGGTATAGAGGGATATGGGCCAAGTGCAGGCAATTGGGACTCGCTTAGTGGTATAAGCTGGGCGACATGGACATGTTGGGCCGAAGGGCCTGTTTCCGTGTTGTAAACTTCTATGATTCTATGTTTCTTCTATGAATCTATTCAAACTCTTTGGGTAACTATTAATAAATGTCGATCACTGTCATACAATTTAAAGGCCCACCAATCAGATTTTAACACTCACCCTTGTCGTTGATATACAAACAAGTCACCGAGTGAGTAAATGAGATTTGTTAAACTCTCTGAGCCAGCTCCGCTCATGAATCTGATGAGCTACAAAGCTGTTGGAAAGGACAGATGTCAATAAATATTTCATGCCAGTGATATTGGTGTTGGGGAATGAGATATTTATGTGAAGGTGAAGGAGATTTGAATAAACTGGGTCTGTACGATTTTGGTAATTGAATTTTTGGAAGACCTCCAACAATCTTTAAACTGGGCAGCACTCAATGAGCCAGTCACTGCCTCCATTGGGACCCACATTCCAGTCCCATGTGCCAGGGTTTCAGCCATGTGCCAGGCACGGAGGGGGGAGGACAATCAGCATCTGTGGCTTGTCCTGGATTTCCCCTGATTTGCACTCGCCCCAGGATTTCCAATGGGGCTGTACTGGGGCACAAGGGGCTTATGTTCCTCTGTGGTCCTCCCAATGTCCCAGCAGTGTGACAGGCACTGGCTCAATTGTACAGAAACTACCCACGCTCCCTGAGAGGGTCTTCAGTCCCATTGAGTTGTGATGGTGGATTTTCTTTCTATTGACGACAGACAATGTTAACACAAATCTGTTTGTTCCACAGGAGATTATGGCCACGGTGATCATGGTAATTATTTTAATTCCGAGTTTTTCTTGTCTTGAGTTACTTTTTACTTCAATCTCCAGATGGAATATTTACAGACCCAGGGAGCACAATCTTTCCACAACTCCCAAATTCAAACCTTCTCATTCATACATCCCTCTTCTTCCCTTCTAACCACTGGGTCCCAAATTACTGAGTCCTGGTACTGAACGTTTGGATTTCCAATGTGCAGGCAGGGCTCAGCCTCAAGGAAATCAGTTCAAACCAATCAAAATCATGCAGGAACTCATGAACCCAATGAGCTAAATGGGTAAAGGTCAAAATATTTGATTGGTTGAACTTCCTTACATTTCATTCTTCAATGAATCCGTTCAAACTCTTTGGGTAACTGTTAATAAATGTAGATCACTGTCATACAATTTAAAGGCCGACCAATCAGATTTTAACATTCACTCTTGTCGTTGATATACAAACAAGTCTCCGAGGGAGTAAATGAGATTTGTTAAACTCTCTGAGCCAGCTCCGCTCATGAACCTGATGAGCTACAAAGCTGTTAGAAAGGACAGATGTCAATAAATATTTCATGCCAGTGATATTGGTGTTGGGGAATGAGATATTTATGTGAAGGTGAAGGAGATTTGAATAAACGGGGTCTGTACGATGCTGGTAATTGAATTTTTGGAAGACCGCCAACAATCTTTAAACTGGGCAGCACTCAATGAGCCAGTCACTGCCCCCATTGGGACCCACATTCCAGTCCCATGTGCCAGGGTTTCAGCCATGTGCCAGGCACCGAGGGGGAGGACAATCAGCATCTGTGGCTTGTCCTGGATTTCCCCTGATTTGCACTCGCCCCAGGATTTCCAATGGGGCTGTACTGGGGCACAAGGGGCTTATGTTCCTCTGTGGTCCTCCCAGTGTCCCAGCAGTGTGCCTGGCACTGGCTCAATTGTACAGAAACTACCCACGCTCCCTGAGTGGGTCTTCAGTCCCATTGAGTTGAGATGGTGGATTTTATTTCGATTGACGACAGACAATGTTAACACAAATCTGTTTGTTCCACAGGAGATTATGGCCACGGTCATCATGGCAATTACTTTAATTCAGAGTTTTTCTTGTCTTGAGTTACTTTTTACTTCAATCTTCAGCAGGAATATTTACAGACCCTGGGAGCACAATCTTTCCACGACTCCCAAATTCAAACCTTCTCATTCATACATCCCTCTTCTTCCCTTCTACCCACTGGTTCCCAAATTACTGAGGCCTGGTACTGAACGTTTGGATTTCCAATGTACAGGCAGGGCTCAGCCTGAAGGAAATCAGTTCAATCCAATCAAAATCATGCAGGAACTCATGAAGGCAACAAGCTAAATGGGTAAAAGTCAAAATATTTGATTGGTTTAACTTCCATACATTTCATTCTTCAACGAATCCATTCAAACTCTTTGGGTAACTGTTAATAAATGTAGATCACTGTCATACAATTTAAAGACCCACCAATCAGATTTTAACACTCACCCTTGTCGTTGATATACAAACAATTCACCGAGGGAGTAAATGAGATTTGTTAAACTCTCTGAGCCAGCTCCGCTCATGAATCTGATGAGCGACAAAGCTGTTAGAAAGGACAGATGTCAATAAATATTTCATGCCATGATATTGGTGTTGGGGAATGAGATATTTATGTGAAGGTGAAGGAGATTTGAATAAACTGGGTCTGTACGATGTTGGTAATTGAATTTTTGGATGACCTCCAACAATCTTTAAAATGGGCAGCACTCAATGAGCCAGTCACTGCCCCCATTGGGACCCACATTCCAGTCCCATGTGCCAGGGTTTCAGCCATGTGCCAGGCACCGAGGGGGAGGACAATCAGCATCTGTGGCTTGTCCTGGATTTCCCCTGATATGCACTCGCCCCAGGATTTCCAATGGGGCTGTACTGGGGCACAAGGGGCTTATGTTCCTCTGTGGTCCTCCCAGTGTCCCAGCAGTGTGCCAGGCACTGGCTCAATTGTACAGAAACTACCCACGCTCCCTGAGTGGGTCTTCAGTCCCATTGAGTTGTGATGGTGGATTTTCGTTCTATTGACTATAGACAATGTTAACACAAATCTGTTTGTTCCACAGGAGATTATGGCCATGGTGATCATGGTAATTACTTTAATTCAGAGTTTTTCTTGCCTTGGGTTACTATTTATTTCAATCTCCAGCAGGAATATTTACAGACTCTGGGAGCACAATCTTTCCACAACTCCCAAATTCAAACCTTCTCATTCATACATCCCTCTTCTTCCCTTCTCCCCACTGGTTCCCAAATTACTGAGTCCTGGTACTGAACCTTTGGATTTCCAATGTACAGGCAGGGCTCAGCCTCAAGAAAAATCAGTTCAATCCAATCAAAATAATGCAGGAACTCTTGAACCCAATGAGCTAAATGGGTAACAGTCAAAATATTTGATTGGTTTAACTTGTTTACATTTCATTCTTCAACAAATCCATTCAAACTCTTTGGGTTACTGTTAATAAATGGAGATCACTGTCATACAATTTAAAGACCCACCAATCAGATTTTAACACTCACTCTTGTCGTTGATATACAAACAATTCACCGAGGGAGTAAATGAGATTTGTTAAACTCTCTGAGCCAGCTCCCTCATGAATCTGATGAGCTACAAAGCTGTTAGAAAGGTCAGATGTCAATAAATATTTCATGCCACTGATATTGGTGTTGGGGAATGAGATATTTATGTGAAGGTGAAGGAGATTTGAATAAACTGGGTCTGTACGATGTTGGTCATTGAATTTTTGGAAGACCGCCAACAATCTTTAAACTGGGCTGCACTCAATGAGCCAGTCACTGCCCCCATTGGGACCCACATTCCAGTCCCATGTGCCAGGGTTTCAGCCATGTGCCAGGCACCGAGGGGGGGGACAATCAGCATCTGTGGCTTGTCCTGGATTTCCCTTGATATGCACTCACCCCAGGATTTCCAATGGGGCTGTACTGGGGCACAAGGGGCTTATGTTCCTCTGTGGTCCTCCCAGTGTCCCAGCAGTGTGCCTGGCACTGCCTCAATTGTACAGAAACTACCCACGCTCCCTGAGTGGGTCTTCAGTCCCATTGAGTTGTGATGGTGGATTTTATTTCGATTGACGACAGACAATTTTAACACAAATCTGTTTGTTCCACAGGAGATTATGGCCACGGTCATCATGGTAATTACTTTAATTCAGAGTTTTTCTTGTCTTGGGTTACGATTTATTTCAATCTCCAGAAGGAATATTTGCAGACCCTGGGAGCACAATCTTTCCACAACTCCCAAATTCAAACCTTCTCATTCATACATCCCTCTTCTTCCCTTCTACCCACTGGTTTCCAAATTACTGAGGCCTGTTACTGAACCTTTGGATTTCCAATGTACAGGCCGGGCTCAGCCTTAAGGAAATCAGTTCAAACCAATCAAAATCATGCAGGAACTCATGAAGCCAACAAGCCAAATGGGTAAATGTCAAAATATTTGATTGGTTGAACTTCCTTACATTTCATTCTTCAATGAATCCGTTCAAACTCTTTGGGTAACTGTTAATAAATGTAGATCACTGTCATACAATTTAAAGGCCCACCAATCAGATTTTAACACTCACCCTTGTCGTTGATATACAAACAAGTCTCCGAGGGAGTAAATGAGATTTGTTAAACTCTCTGAGCCAGCTCCGCTCATGAATCTGATGAGCTACAAAGCTGTTAGAAAGGACAGATGTCAATAAATATTTCATGCCAGTGATATTGGTGTTGGGGAATGAGATATTTATGTGAAGGTGAAGGAGATTTGAATAAACGGGGTCTGTACGATGTTGGTCATTGTATTTTTGTAAGACCTCCAACAATCTTTAAACTGGGCAGCACTCAATGAGCCAGTCACTGCCCCCATTGGGACCCACATTCCAGTCCCATGTGCCAGGGTTTCAGCCATGTGCCAGGCACCGAGGGGGAGGACAATCAGCATCTGTGGCTTGTCCTGGATTTCCCCTGATTTGCACTCGCCCCAGGATTTCCAATGGGGCTGTACTGGGGCACAAGGGGCTTATGTTCCTCTGTGGTCCTCCCAGTGTCCCAGCAGTGTGCCTGGCACTGGCTCAATTGTACAGAAACTACCCACGCTCCCTGAGTGGGTCTTCAGTCCTATTGAGTTGTGATGGTGGATTTTATTTCTATTGACGACAGACAATGTTAACACAAATCTGTTTGTTCCACAGGAGATTATGGCCACGGCGATCATGGTAATTACTTTAATTCAGAGTTTTTCTTGTCTTGAGTTACCTTTTTCAATCTTCAGCAGGAATATTTACAGACACTGGGAGCACAATCTTTCCACAACTCCCAAATTCAAACCTTCTCATTCGTACATCCCTCTTCTTCCCTTCTACCCACTGGTTCCCAAATTACTGAGTCCTGGTACTGAACGTTTGGATTTCCAATGTACAGGCAGGGCTCAGCCTGAAGGAAATCAGTTCAAACCAATCAAAATCATGCAGGAACTCATGAACCCAATGAGCTGAATGGGTAACAGTCAAAATATTTGATTGGTTTAACTTCCTTACGTTTCATTCTTCAACGAATCCGTTCAAACTCTTTGGGTAACTGTTAATAAATGTAGATCACTTTCATACAATTTAAAGACCCACCAATCAGATTTTAACACTCACCCTTGTCGTTGATATACAAACAAGTCACCGAGGGAGTAAATGAGATTTGTTAAACTCTGTGAGCCAGCTCCGCTCATGAATCTGATGAGCTACAAAGCTGTTAGAAAGGACAGATGTCAATAAATATTTCATGCCAGTGATATTGGTGTTGGGGAATGAGATATTTATGTGAAGGTGATGGAGATTTGAATAAACTGGGTCTGTACGATGTTGGTAATTGAATTTTTGGAAGACCTCCAACAATCTTTAAGCTGGGCAGCACTCAATGAGCCAGTCACTGCCCCCATTGGGACCCACATTCCAGTCCCATGTGCCAGGGTTTCAGCCATGTGCCAGGCACCGAGGGGGAGGACAATCAGCATCTGTGGCTTGTCCTGGATTTCCCCTGATATGCACTCGCCCCAGGATTTCCAATGGGGCTGTACTGGTGCACAAGGGGCTTATGTTCCTCTGTGGTCCTCCCAGTGTCCCAGCAGTGTGCCTGGCACTGGCTCAATTGTACAGAAACTACCCACGCTCCCTGAGTGGGTCTTCAGTCCCATTGAGTTGTGATGGTGGATTTTGTTTCTATTCACTACAGACAATGTTAACACAAATCTGTTTGTTCCACAGGAGATTATGGCCACGGTCATCATGGTAATTACTTTAATTCAGAGTTTTTCTTGTCTTGGGTTACTTTTTACTTCTATCTTCAGCAGGAATATATACAGACCCTGGGAGCACAATCTTTCCACAACTCCCAAATTCAAACCTTCTCATTCATACATACCTCTTCTTCCCTTCTACCCACTGGTTCCCAAATTACTGAGGCCTGGTACTGAACGTTTGGATTTCCAATGTACAGGCAGGGCTCAGCCTGAAGAAAAATCAGTTCAATCCAATCAAAATAATGCAGGAACTCTTGAACCCAATGAGCTAAATGGGTAACAGTCAAAATATTTGATTGGTTTAACTTGTTTACATTTCATTCTTCAACAAATCCATTCAAACTCTTTGGGTTACTGTTAATAAATGGAGATCACTGTCATACAATTTAAAGACCCACCAATCAGATTTTAACACTCACTCTTGTCGTTGATATACAAACAATTCACCAAGGGAGTAAATGAGATTTGTTAAACTCTCTGAGCCAGCTCCGCTCATGAATCTGATGAGCTACAAAGCTGTTAGAAAGGACAGATGTCAATAAATATTTCATGCCAGTGATATTGGTGTTGGGGAATGAGATATTTATGTGAAGGTGAAGGAGATTTGAATAAACTGGGTCTGTACGATGTTGGTAATTGAATTTTTGGAAGACCGCCAACAATCTTTAAACTGGGCAGCACTCAATGAGTCAGTCACTGCCCCCCATTGGGACCCACATTCCAGTCCCATGTGCCAGGGTTTCAGCCATGTGCCAGGCACCGAGGGGGAGGACAATCAGCATCTGTGGCTTGTCCTGGATTTCCCCTGATATGCACTCGCCCCAGGATTTCCAATGGGGCTGTACTGGGGCACAAGGGGCTTATGTTCCTCTGTGGTCCTCCCAGTGTCCCAGCAGTGTGCCAGGCACCGGCTCAATTGTACAGAAACTACCCCCGCTCCCTGAGTGGGTCTTCAGTCCTATTGAGTTGTGATGGTGGATTTTCTTTCTATTCACTACAGACAATGTTAACACAAATCTGTTTGTTCCACAGGAGATTATGGCCACGGTCATCATGGTAATTACTTTAATTCAGAGTTTTTCTTGTCTTGGGTTACTATTTATTTCAATCTCCAGGAGGAATATTTACAGACCCTGGGAGCACAATCTTTCCACAACTCCCAAATTCAAACCTTCTCATTCGTACATCCCTCTTCTTCCCTTCTACCCACTGGTTCCCAAATTACTGAGGCCTGGTACTGAACCTTTGGATTTCCAATGTACAGGCAGGGCTCAGCCTTAAGGAAATCAGTTCAAACCAATCAAAATCATGCAGGAACTCATGAAGCAAATGAGCTAAAAGGGTAAAAGTCAAAGTATTTGATTGGTTTAACTTCCTTACATTTCATTCTTCAACGAAGAATGGAGTTTAATTTAGATAAATGTGAGGTGATGCATTTTGGTAGATCGAATCGGGCCAGGACCTACTCCGTTAATGGTAGGGCGTTGGGGAGAGTTATAGAACAAAGAGATCTGGGAGTACAGGTTCATAGCTCCTTGAAAGTGGAGTCACAGGTGGATAGGGTGGTGAAGAAGGCATTCGGCATGCTTGGTTTCATTGGTCAGAACATTGAATACGGGAGTTGGGATGTCTTGTTGAAGTTGTACAAGACATTAGTAAGGCCTCACTTGGAATACTGTGTACAGTTCTGGTCACCCTATTATAGAAAGGATATTATTAAACTAGAAAGAGTGCAGAAAAGATTTACTAGGATGCTACCGGGACTTGATGGTTTGACTTATAGGGAGAGGTTAGATAGACTGGGACTTTTTTCCCTGGAGAGTAGGAGGTTAAGGGGTGATCTTATTCAAGTCTATAAAATAATGAGGGGCATAGATAAGGTCGATAGTCAAAATCTTTTCCCAAAGGTAGGGGAGTCCATAACGAGGGGGCATAGATTTAAGGTGAGAGGGGAGAGATACAAAAGGGTCCAGAGGGGCAATTTTTTCACTCAAAGGGTGGTGAGTGTCTGGAACGAGCTGCCAGAGGCAGTAGTAGAGGCGGGTACAATTTTGTCTTTTAAAAAGCATTTGGACAGTTACATGGGTAAGATGGGTATAGAGGGATATGGGCCAAGTGCAGGCAATTGGGACTAGCTTAGTGGTATGAACTGGGCGACATGGACATGTTGGGCCGAAGGGCCTGTTTCCATGTTGTAAACTTCTATGATTCTTCTATGAATCCATTCAAACTCTTTGGGTAACTGTTAATAAATGTAGATCACTGTCATACAATTTAAAGGCCCACCAATCAGATTTTAACATTCACCCTTGTCGTTGATATACAAACAATTCACCCAGGGAGTAAATGAGATTTGTTAAACTCTCTGAGCCAGCTCCGCTCATGAATCTGATGAGCTACAAAGCTGTTAGAAAGGACAGATGTCAATAAATATTTCATGCCATGATATTGGTGTTGGGGAATGAGATATTTATGTGAAGGTGAAGGAGATTTGAATAAACTGGGTCTGTACGATGTTGGTAATTGAATTTTTGGAAGACCTCCAACAATCTTTAAACTGGGCAGCACTCAATGAGCCAGTCACTGCCCCCATTGGGACCCTCATTCCAGTCCCATGTGCCAGGGTTTCAGCCATGTGCCAGGCACGGAGGGGGAGGACAATCAGCATCTGTGGCTTGTCCTGGATTTCCCCTGATTTGCACTCGCCCCAGGATTTCCAATGGGGCTGTACTGGGGCACAAGGGGCTTATGTTCCTCTGTGGTCCTCCCAGTGTCCCAGCAGTGTGCCAGGCACTGGCTCAATTGTACAGAAACTACCCACGCTCCCTGAGAGGGTCTTCAGTCCCATTGAGTTGTGATGGTGGATTTTATTTCTGTTGACTACAAACAACGTTAACACAAATCTGTTTGTTCCACAGGAGATTACGGCCACGGCGATCATGGTAATTATTTTAATTCAGAGTTTTATTTTCTTCAATGTAGATTCATGCAGCAATCACATTTATGCTCGCCTGCCCTTATAGATTATTAGACTGTTCCAACAGGGCAATCAGGAGATTTCTTAATCTGTTGCTTGTTGAAGCTGCTGATACAGAAATGATCAATAAATTTCTCACCCCACTTTTGGTGTCAGAGGCCGAAAGAAAAATAGAAAGTATTGCATTTATATAGCGCCTTTCATGACTGTAGGACGTCCCAGTGTGTTTCAGAACCATTAAGTATTTTTGAAGTATATTCACTGTTGTAATGTAAGAAATGCAGCAGCTAATGTGCGCAGAGCAAGATGCCACAAACATCAATGGAATAATGATCAGATAAGATATTTTACGTATTGGTTGAGAGATAAACAAAGGCTCGGGCTCCAGGAGAACTACGCTGCTCTTCTTCAAATGATGCCTTGTGTTGTTAAATATCCACCTGAGAGGGCATATCGGGCCTCGGTTTAACATCTGATCTGAAAGACAGCGCCTCCGACAGTGCAGCACTCCCTCAGTACTGCACTGAAGTGTCAGCCTAGGTTATGTGCTCAAGGAACTGGATTGGGGGGACATGAAGCCACAACCTTCTGAATCAGAGGCCAGAGTGTTACCCCTGGGCCAAGGCTAACACTTAAGTCATTTATCTGGTGTGGTGGGGATTCTGAAACCTGCAATAATATTCAGACACAGTCCGAATTCTGAGTGTTCTTGCTTTAAATTCTCTTTTTTTTGTACAAGCAGCAACTGTGGAAACCCTGCATCGAGAATTTGAGTTCTTGTGTAAGCCACGGGGAGGGAGGGGGTGGGAGCCTTTCGAAATACAAGCTGTTAATGTTAGTTGTGCTTTAGAAAGTCCCGCAGCAATCTGTAATCTGTACCACTCTGAAAAACGGAGCACACTATGTGTTGGATCTGTGGATTTCCTATTGATTCACGACAGACAACATTAACAGAAATCTCTTTGTTCCACAGGAGATTATGGCCACGGTCATCATGGTAATTACTTTAATTCAGAGTTTTTCTTGTCTTGAGTTACTATTTACTTCAATCTCCAGGAGGAATATTTACGGACCCTGGGAGCACAATCTTTCCACAATATCCAACACCAAATTCCTTCCCTCTTACCGACCTCTTATTCACTTCTACTCACGAGTCACTAAATTACTCGAAACTCCTGTTGCTGATATTAATGGCCATACGGTGAAATTGTTTCTGTGACCATCCTCTGTCTGTATTTCAGAGGAGGAGTTAACCTCTGTAAGTGAACAGGTTAACTACTTGTCAATCTGACCTTTCTGGGGAGATTATTCTCAATGTCTGGGACTGTTTTTTTTTGGTTCCTTCGCGCCTCACCATCACTTGTGCCTCTGGATTGGATTCGTTTGTTCCCCTTAGTCTGGTCCTTTCCTGCTGCACCATCTCATTCTCGATACCCGGCCTGACACAGTCGGCCCACCCTACCCCTGGACATTAGCAGCCTCCTCCCTCAATTCAGAACAATATACAGCACTCGACGTCCAATTTCAGGATCTGCCACCAATGGGAAAGGCAGGTGGATTCTGTAAGGAACTCCACCTGCACATCTCTTACGCTGGCCCCTCATGTCTGCCCTCCCAGCAGTGCACACACGTTGTGCTGGGAGCCCAGAGATGGTGGGAGGGCAGACATGAGGGGCCAGCGTAAAGGCCCATGATGTCCCCTCAGTGCCCCGGCAGTGTGTCAGGCACTAGCTCAAATGTACAAGCACTGCGAACGCACCCTGAGTGGGAATTCAGTCCCATTGAGTTGAGATGGTGGACTTTCATTCTATTGACGACAGAAAACGTTAATACAAATCTGTTTGTTCCACAGGAGGATGGAGCTTCATGGGTTATAATAATTACTTTAATTCTGAGTTTTATTGTCATCAATTTATACTTCAGCTTCCCCTCACACAGCAATCAGATTTTAACTAACCTGCTCTTTCCAATAGATTATTACTCAGGGCAATCAGGAGATTTCTTAAAGTGTCTTTTGTTGAACATAGAAAACATAGAAAATAGGAGCAGGAGTTAGGCCATTCGGCCCTTCGAGCCTGCTCCGCCATTTAATATGATCATGGCTGATCCTCTATCTCAATACCATATTCCCGCTCTCTCCCCATTCCCCTTGATGCCTTTTGTGTCTAGAAATCTATCTAGCTCCTTCTTAAATATATTCAGTGACTCGGCCTCCACTGCCTTCTGTGGTAGAGAATTCCACAGGTTCACCACCCTCTGAGTGAAGAAATTTCTCCTCATCTCAGTCCTAAATGTCCTACCCTGTATCCTGAGACTGTGACCTCTCGTTCTGGACCCCCCAGCCATCAGGAACATCCTCCCTGCATCCAGTCTGTCTAGCCCTGTCAGAATTTTATATGTTTCAATGAGATCCCCTCTCATTCTTCCAAACTCGAGTGAATACAGGCCGAGTCGACCCAATCTCTCCTCATACGACAGTCCTGCCATCCCAGGGATCAGTCTGGTGAACCTTTGCTGCACTCCCTCTATGGCAAGTATATCCTTTCTTAGGTAAGGAGACCAAAACTGCACACAATACTCCAGGTGTGGTCTCACCAAGGCCCCTGTGTAACTGCAGTAAGACATCCTTGCTCCTGTACTCAAATCCTCTTGCAATGAAGGCCAACATACCATTCGCCTTCCTAACTGCTTGCTGCACCTGAATGCTCGCTTTCAGTGACTGGTGTACAAGGACACCCAGGTCCCTTTGTACATCAACATTCCCCAATCTATCACCATTTAAATAATACTCTGCCTTTCTGTTTTTCCTTCCGAAGTGGATAACTTCACATTTATCCACGTTATACTGCATCTGCCATGTTCTTGCCCACTCACCCAACTTGTCCAAATCACATTGGAGCCTCTTTGCATCCTCCTCACAACTCACGATCCCACCTAGTTTTGTGTCGTCAGCAAACTTGGAAATATTACATTTAGTTCCCTCATCCAAATCATTGATATATATTGTGAATAGCTGGGGCCCAAGCACTGATCCCTGCGGTACCCCACTAGTCACTGCCTGCCACCCCGAAAAAGACCCGTTTATTCCTGCTCTCTGTTTCCCGTCTGTCAACCAATTTTCAATCCATGCCAGTATATTACCCTCAATCCCACGTGCTTTAATTTTGCACACTAACCTCTTATGTGGGACTTTATCAAAGGCCTTTTGAAAATCCAAATACACCACATCCACTGGTTCTCCCCTATCTATTCTACCAGTTACATCCTCAAAAAACTCCAGTAGGTTTGTCAAACACGATTTCCCTTTCATAAACCCATGTTGACTTTGTCTAATCCCGTTGATATTTTCTAAGTGTCCTGTTATCACATCCTTTATAATAGACTCCAGCATTTTCCCTACTACTGATGTCAGTCTAACCGGTCTGTAATTCCCTGTTTTCTCTCTCCCTCCTTTTTAAATAGTGGGGTTACATTTGCCACCCTCCAATCTGCAGGAACTGTTCCATAATCTATAGAATTTTAGAAGATGATTTCCATGGCTACTCTTTCAATACTCTGGGATGCAGATTATCAGGTCCTGGGGATTTATCGGCTTTCAGTCCCATTATTTTCTCCAGCACTATTTTTTTTACTGATACTAATTTCCTTTAATTCCTCCTTCTCACTAGTCCCTTGGTTCCCTAGCATTTCTGGGAAGTTATTTGTGTTCTCTTCCGTGAAGACAGAACCAAAGTATTTGTTAAATTGCTCGGCCATTTCCCTGTTCCCCATTATAAATTCTCCCATTCCTGACTGTAAGGGACTGACATTTGTCTTCACTGATCACTTTCTTTTCACAGACTTGTAGAAGCTTTTACAGTTCACTTTTATGTTCCTTGCAAGTTTACTCTCCGACTCTATTTTTCCCTATTAATTAATCTCTTGGTCCTTTTTTGCTGAATTCTAAACTGCTCCCAATCCTCAGGCTTGCTACTTTTTCTGGCAACTTTATCTGACTCCTCTTTGGATCTAATACTATCCTTAATTTCTTTTGTTAGCCATGGTTGGGCCGCTTTTCCTATTGCGTTTTTGCGCCAGAAAGGAATGTATAATTGTTGCAATTCATGCATTCGTTCCTTAAATGTTAGCCATTGCCTATCCACCGTCATGCCTTTTAATGAAGCTTCCCAATCTATCATAGCCAACTCTCTCCTCATACCTTCGTAGTTTCCTTTGTTTAGATTTAGGACCCTAGTTTCGGATTGGACGACTTCACTTTCCATCTTAATGAAGAATTCTATCATGTTATGGTCACTCTTCCCTAAAGGACCCCGCACAACAAGATTATTAATTAACCCCTTCTCATTGCACAATACCCAATCTAGGATAGCCTGTTCCCTGGTTGGCTCCTCAAAGTACTGGTCTAAAAAACCATCTCGTACACACTCCAGGAATTCATCCTCCACAGTATTATTGCTAATTTGTTCTGGCCAGTCTATATGTAGATTAAAGTCACCCATGATTACTGTCGTACCCTTGTTACATGCATCTCTAATTTCCTGTTTGATCCCGTCCCCTACATTACCACTACTGTTTGGAGGCCTGTAGACAACTCCCACCAGTGTTTTCTGCCCCTTGGTGCTTCTTAACTCCACCCAGACTGATTCTACATCTTGATTTTCTGAGCCAATATCCTTTCTCACTATTGCTCTGATTTCATCCTTTACTAACAATGTCACCCCCACCTCCTTTTCCTTTTTGCCTGTCCTTCCTAAATATCGAATACCCTTGGATATTCAGCTCCCAGCCTTGGTCACCCTGCAGCCATGTCGCCGTAATTGCAATTATATCGTATCCGTTTACGTCTATTCGCGCTGTTAATTCGTCTACCTTATTACGAATGCTTCGTGCATTCAGATACAGTTCCTTTAGATTTCTCTTCTTAACATTTTTGGACATCTTAACGTTTTTTTGTTCTATGGCCCTATTTGTCTTATTACTATTTTTTCTTACCCGGACCCTATTTGTTAGTGCACTCTTTTGTTTGTACCCTCTGTCCCTTCCTGACACAGTCTGGTTATCCTTACCCCAATCACTTTCCTGCACTGCTTCCTTGTCTTTTCTCTTTAGCATTCTAGATATCTCTCCACTGGGACCCTTCCCCCCTCCCTTACTTAGTTTAAAGCCCTGTCTACCTCCCAAGTTATTCAATTCGCTAGAAGTCTGGTCCCAGCATGGTTCAGGTGAAGCCCATCCCAGCGGAACAGCTCCCTCTTTCCCCAGTACTGGTGCCAGTGCCCCATGAATCAAAAACCACTTCTCCCACACCAATCTTTGAGCCACACATTCATCTCTCTGATCTGATTCACCCTGTGCCAATTTGCTCGTGGCTCGGGCAATAATCCGGAGATCATCACCTTTGTGGTTCTGCTTTTTCATTTAGTCCTTAGCTGCTCAAACTCTCTCAGCAAAACCTTTTTCTTAGTCCTGCCTATGTCGTTGGTACCTACGTGGGCCACGACAACTGGATCCTCCCCCTCCCACTCCAAGTTGTTCTCCAGCCCGGAGGAGATGTCCTTAACCCTGGCACCGGGTGGGCAACACAGCCTTCGGGACTCATGCTCCTGGCTGCAGAGAACGGTGTCTCTCCCCCTAACTATACTGTCGAGATACAAGCCATCAGTAAATCTCTCAGCCCACTTTCGGTGTCAGAGTGCTTTAGAAGTACACGCTGTTAATGTTAGTTGTACTTTTGAAAGACCTATAGCAATCTGTAATCTGTGCCACTCTGAATGACACCACATACAATGAGGGTAATTTTACCTGAACCCGCCCATTGGGAAGGGAGTGCGTTCAGGTTGGACGCCCATTTTACATCCCACCCATGTTGCTTCCAGTTGCCTTTAATGCCAATCGAATCCCGGTTCAGTTAAAATCACCCAGAATGGGTTGTGTCTGTGGGTTTCCAATGGATTTACTGCAGACAATGTTAACACAAAGCTGCATTGTTCCAATACATACAAAGAGCCCAGCAATCAGGCTTAAACTCACCGTCCCTTTCCAGTACGTTTGTAGACGATTCAAAAAGGGCAGTAAAGTGTTGAGATGATCGAATCAGTTCACCTGTTGACAGTGACGAGCTGCAAACTCCTTTAGGGACGATGGAGATCGATAAGTACTTTGATCCACTGATTTCAATGTCAGAGTCTCAGGTCATATCTGGAGGTGGAGAAAATATTTTTCTCCTTAAATACTTTAACCAAGGCCAGAATTCTTTGTAGAAATTGTAATTTTGAATAGCTGGTCAAGAGAAGACTCACATGAAAAATTTGCTCTGAGCTTTGTTTAGAATCATAGAATCATAGAATCATAGAAGTTTACAACATGGAAACAGGCCCTTCGGCCCAACATGTCCATGTCGCCCAGTTTATACCACTAAGCTAGTCCCAATTGCCTGCACTTGGCCCATATCCCTCTATACCCATCTTACCCATGTAACTGTCCAAATGCTTTTTAAAAGACAAAATTGTACCCGCCTCTACTACTGCCTCTGGCAGCTCGTTCCAGACACTCACCACCCTTTGAGTGAAAAAATTGCCCCTCTGGACCCTTTTGTATCTCTCCCCTCTCACCTTAAATCTATGCCCCCTCGTTATAGACTCCCCTACCTTTGGGAAAAGATTTTGACGATCGACCTTATCTATGCCCCTCATTATTTTATAGACTTCTATAAGATCACCCCTTAACCTCCTACTCTCCAGGGAAAAAAGTCACAGTCTGTCTTACCTCTCCCTGTAAGTCAAACCATCAAGTCCCGGTAGCATCCTAGTAAATCTTTTCTGCACTTTTTCTAGTTTAATAATATCCTTTCTATAATAGGGTGACCAGAACTGTACACAGTATTCCAAGTGTGGCCTTACTAATGTCTTGTACAACTTCAACAAGACATCCCAACTCCTGTATTCAATGTTCTGACCAATGAAACCAAGCATGCCGAATGCCTTCTTCACCACCCTATCCACCTGTGACTCCACTTTCAAGGAGCTATGAACCTGTACTCCTAGATCTCTTTGTTCTATAACTCTCCCCAACGCCCTACCATTAACGGAGTAGGTCCTGGCCCGATTCGATCTACCAAAATGCATCACCTCACATTGATCTAAATTAAACTCCATCTGCCATTCATCGGCCCACTGGCCCAATTTATCAAGATCCCGTTGCAATCCTAGATAACCTTCTTCACTGTCCACAATGCCACCAATCTTGGTGTCATCTGCAAACTTACTAACCATGCCTCCTAAATTCTCATCCAAATCATTAATATAAATAACAAATAACAGCGGACCCAGCACCATCAGTCACTTACTATTTTTACTGTGTTCAATCAATAAGCTACGATGTCTGCCCACGATGAAGAAAGGTAAAAGGCAGCATTTGGAATCAATTCCCGTCAGGGCATCCAATACAGGACCATGAAAACTGTTGAGTTAGGTGAGACCTCCCTCCATTCAAATGAGTTTGTTGCGTTGTCAGGAAGGCTCGATCGACCTTGGAAGGGTGCAGCGCAGATTGAAAGGGTTAAATTATGAGGAAAGGCCGTATAAACTTGGCTTGCATGATCGAGGTGTTTAAAATGATGGCGGATTCAATCGGATAGATACAGAGAAACGATTCCCTCTGGTGGGAGATTTCAGAACAAGGGATGTAATCTTAAAATTAGAGCTAGGCCGTTCAGGAGTGAAATCAGGAAGCACTTCTTCACACAAAGGGTCCCCCAAAAAGTCTATAGATGCTGGCGGGCCAATTTGAAGTTTTCATGGCTGAGATTGATAGATTTTTATTCGGTAAAGGAATCAAGGGATAGGGATCAAAGATCATCCATGGTCCAATTGAATGGAGGAACAGGCTCGAGGGGCTGAATGGCCTCCTCTTGTTCCTATTTTAATTCATTTGGATGAGTTTTGAAACACGCAAAACAATCTCGAGGATGTCCAAGTGGAGTGTGTTGTCGAGAATTGGTGCCACTGTATAAGCCGGGAGAAAGGGGGCCCCTGTTTATGATTCTTTCAATGTCCACGTAGACCCCCATATTTCCTCAGTCTTCCCCCCCACCTCTCCGATCAAGAGGTAAGAATGGGAAGCACTCAGTTCCTACAATCCCTATCCTGATCCTGCGGACTGAGCTCCAGGGTTAATAAAAAACGCGTTTAATTCAATCAAAAGTTCCCTGGAAACCCGACAAGGATAGACTGAAGAACTCTAGCCCTGATTTTAACTTAACCCGGGCGGGTTAGCTTAAAACTGGGGCTTACGCTGATTTCAATGTAACGTTTCCATAAGAAATAGGAGCAGGTGTGGGCCGTACGGCCCCTCGAGCCTGCTCCGCCATTCAATAAGATCATGGCTGATCTTCGATCTCAGCCCTATAAAATAGTCGTCACCCCCCCCCAGAGAATACATTCCAACTCCTTGGTGTAACTTTTAATCTGTACCTCGCTGTGCAATGTTTGAACTCACCCCACCATTCGCATGGGGCAAAAAGGAGATTGCCAATCTCGCGCCACTGTTCAGCCTGATGAAGCAGTGAACCATTTGCAATGACAGGGATCAACCATCGTCTCATTCGGCTGGTGAAGGGAATACGACAGACTGAAAGAAACTGGGTCTGAACGTTAGTGTCAGTTCGAACACCCACATCAATCGTGAATCTGTGCAGCATTGGAGAAATGGCCCACGGCAGATGCTGGCAGGATTAAATATAGGAACACAGGAACAGGAGGAGGCCATTCAGCCCCTCTTGCCTGCTCCGCCATTTGATAAGATCATGGCTGATCTGTGATCTAACTCCATATACCTGCCTTTGGCCCATATCCCTTCATACCTTTGGTTGCCAAAAAGCTATCTATCTCAGATTTAAATTGAGCAATTGAGCTAGTATCAATTGCCGTTTGCGGAAGCGAGTTCCAAACTTCTACCACCCTTTGTGTGTAGAAATGTTTTCTAATCTCGCTCCTGAAAGGTCTGGCTCTAATTTTTAGACTGTGCCCCCTACTCCTAGAATCCCCAACCAGTGGAAATAGTTTCTTTCTATCCACCCTATCTGTTCCCCTTAATATCTGATAAACTTCGATCAGATCACCCCTTAACCTTCGAAACTCCAGAGAATACAACCCCAATTTGTGTAATCTCTCCTCGTAACTTAACCCTTGAAGTCCGGGTATCATTCCAGTAAACCTACGCTGCACTCCCTCCAAGGTCAATATGTCCTTCCGAAGGTGCGGTGCCCAGAACTGCTCACAGTACTCCAGGTGCGGTCTAACCAGGGTTTTGTATAGCTGCAGCATAACTTCTGCCCCCTTGTACTCCAGTCCTTGAGATATAAAGGCCAGCGTTCCATTAGCCTTATTGATTATTTTCTGCACCTGTTCATGACACTTCAATGATCGATGGACCTGAACCCCTAAATCCCTTTGGACATCCACTGTTTTTAACTTTTTACCATTTAGAAAGTACCCTGTTCTATCCTTTTTTGATCCAAAGTGGATGGCCTCACATTGGTCTCCATTGAATTCCATTTGCCACAGTTTTGCCCATTCCCCTAATCTATCAATATCGCTTTGTAATTTCATGTTTTCATCTACAATGCTTACAATGCCACCAATCTTTGTGTCATCGGCAAACTTAGATATGAGGGCAGTTAACGGTCGACCACTTTGGTGTAGATCTGGCGTCATATAAGGGCCCAGGCCGAGTAAGGGCAGCAGGTCTCTTTTCCTAAAGGAGATCTGGGACATACGGGCCCAGACCGTGAAGGGCAGCAGGTCTCCTTTCCTAAAGGAGATCTGGGACATACGGGCCCAGACCGTGAAGGGCAGCAGGTCTCCTTTCCTAAAGGCTGGGGTTTTTACAACAATCCGACAGCTTCATCTTACTTTTACCGAGAGCCAACTTTTATATTTCCAGGATTTGAACTCACGGTCTATTTCAGTAACATCACCATGACACGACTGAATCCTAGTGCACCAGCCATTGTGTTAATAGTAGAGAAGGGGAGCGTTTCACCAGGGTCAGTGTGTCATCTGAGCTTCCACGCACCCCCAATCTTGACCCTCTTTCCACCGTCCAATGCAGATCAGCTGGGGGGGGGTGGTTTTTTGGGGTGGGATCCGAATTCATTCGGCGGGGGAATTTTTCTCATCATCGATTGAATTTCTCTTTCCAGGGAATCATGGTATGTGCCCCAAGAACTGGCTGAAGAAGGAATGCAAGGGTTGCTGCAAAACAAGCCCTCTCAGCTGCTTCAAGTGGGGATGTAAAAGTGACAAAGACTGCCCTCATGGACAGAAGTGCTGTTGGGATCAGTGTGGAAAGTGCTGCAAGCCAGTCTTCTGCAAAAGTGCGCGAGGTCTATTTTATCATGAGGCCAACTGTTTAAAAAGTTCATTCATGGGGATGTGGGCGTCGCTGGCGAGGCCGGCATTTACTGCCCATCCCTCGCTGCCCCTTGAGTAGGTGGTGAGGGATTGTCTCCTTGTACAGGGTGGCGGGCGACGCGGAGGGGGACGTGTTGTTCCCGTGCACCTGCTGCCCTCGTCCTTGTAGGCGGTAGAGGTGGCGGGCTTGGGAGGTGCTGTCGAAGAAGCCTTGGCGAGTTGCTGCAGTGCATCCTGTGGATGGTACACACTGCAGCCACAGTGCGCCGGTGGTGAAGGGAGTGAATGTTTAAAGTCGATCGAGAGGACTGCTTGGTCCTGGATGGTGTCGAGCTTCTTGAGTGTCGTTGGAGGGTTTTCCATCACACTCCTGATTCCATAACAGGGCACTAATGGGCTGGGAAATTAGCAGTCACCATTCCAGAATGCTGTCCCTGCACAACAACGAGCAGTTCATCTGAATGTTTTAACTCCAAAAAAGGCACGAGCAACAAATTTGGAGCAAACAAAAAAATTGCACCTTTGCCCTGGGTCAACATTTTCTCCGCTCTCCAGGTGAATTGGTGACCAGTCCGGCTGCTCTTTGTGCGATCTTGCTGTGCGCACACAAAAAAAAAGCGACGGGCTGCCATGCTTGTCAATAGATCAGTCCATGGAGGGATGGAAGGAGGTGGGGAGGGATGGAGGGAGCGACAGAAGGAGGGAAGGAGGGATGGAGAGAGGGAGGGAGGGAAGGAGGGAGGGTAGGAAGGTGAGTAGGGGGAGGGGGAGGGAGGGAAGGAGGGAGGGAGGGAGTGGAAGGAGAGAGGAAAGGCGGGAAGGAGGGAAGGAGAGAGGGAGGGAGTGGAAGGAGAGCGGAAAGGAGGGAAGGAGGGAGGAAAGGAGGGAAGGAGAGAGAGGGAGGGAGGGAAAAAAGGAGAGAGGGAGAGAGGGAAGGAGGGAGGATAGGAGGGAAAGAGAGAGAGGGAGGGAGGGAAGGAGGGAGGAAAGGAGGGAAAGAGAGAGAGGGAGGGAGGGAAGGAGGGAGGAAAGGAGGGAAGGAGAGAGGGAGGGAGGGAAGGAGAGAGGGAGGGAAGGAAGGAGAAAGGGAGGGAGGAAAGGAAGGAGGGAAGGAGGGAAAGAGAGAGAGGGAGGGAGGGAAGGAGGGAGGATAGGAGGGAAGGAGAGAGGGAGGGAGGGAAGGAGGGATGAAAGGAGGGAAGGAGAGAGGGAGGGAGGGAAGGAGGGAGGAAAGGAGGGAAGGAGAGAGGGAGGGAAGGAAGGAGAGAGGGAGGGAGGGAAGGAGGGATGAAAGGAGGGAAGGAGAGAGGGAGGGAGGGAAGGAGGGAAAAAAGGAGGGAAGGAGAGACGGAGGGAGGGAAGGAGAGAGGGAGGGAGGGAAGGAGGGAGGAAAGGAGGGAAGGAGAGAGGGAGGGAGGGAAGGAGAAAGGGAGGGAGGGAAGGAGAAAGGGAGGGAGGAAAGGAAGGAGGGAGCGAGGGTTGGAGGGAGGGAGGGAATGACTGCGTGCAGTTCATGTTCAGGGCAAGCAGTGGAGGGGGAAGGGAGCCTGACATTGTTCATCTGCAGAAGATGTTGACTTCTGAACAAAACAAGAAATCAAGGGAGTTCTGCCCTCGACTTTCTATTTTGGATGGAAAATTTGGAGGGGTCACCTGCCAACTCTCCAACCTCCCCTCCCTCCGTTCTCCAATCCCCTTTTCTAACTAATAAACAAAAGCTTTCAAAGAAAACGATAAAAACACAATGGCCCTGAGATTTTTTCTCGCACCAGTGTCCGGGGAGAGTAATCTTCAATTCCTGGAGACTCCGGGATAATCCTGGGGGACTGGTGACCTTTACTGCAATTGGAATCGTTCCTTGGGTGAGGCCCTCAATCAGCAGCACATGCCTGTAAAGTTATGTCAGCAAACTCAGCACTCGATCAACCCTTGACTTGCTTTCTCTGGCTGTACTTAACTCTCTCCAAGTGTCCAAACCATCACAATGTCACAGTCGCTGTCCAGCTGCTGCTCCTGCACGTGGGAGCTTATTTGTCTTTGAGCCCCTCTCCGGGACGGGTGCTGACAGTCCAGTTGCCCGGACTGAGGGAGTGGTGACTGACGGTCGACGGATGAGACTTTAAATCGAGGGCTGCCCACCACCACCGCCACCCCCCAGCCATGAGATAATCCATCTCATTTTGCTGTATGTGGGATCTCAGTGCGTGGATTTTAGCTCCAGAACAACAACGATGGCGCGGCAAGATGGAGTGTGACTGAAACCCAGGAGCTTTCAGTCTGAAACGCACGTTTTTGTTTCGAATTGAATTTAATGTCCTGTGTTTCAGATTATTGCTACTCGAACAAGGATTGCAAGAAACTCTTTGTTTGCTGCGGGCACAAGTGCAAACTGTGGTGGAAGTGCAAGAAATGGTGAACCATTTCTTTCTTGTCTGGTGAGTGGGGCCCTGTCGGGATTTGGAAGATTCACAGGTTATTCAGTGATTCCGAATTTTGAGCGGAAATTGGGTTGCGCGGCAGGTCCGCAGTTTTGGCGGGGGGGTCACGTCCGAGCTTTTGGTTAACTTAGCTCCGGACCCGGGTGTTCCTGGTCATTCACGGAGCGGCTGCAGAACATTCTGGAGGGGGGAGGGTGAACGGCCAGGGGTCGTGGTCCATATCGGTACCAACGACATAGGTAGAAAGAGGGGTGAGGTCCTGCAGGCAGAGTTTAAGGAGTTAGGAAAGAGATTAACAAGCAGGACCTCAAGGGTAGTAATCTCCAGATTACACCCGGTGCCACGTGCTAGTGACTGTAGAAATAGGAGGATAGAGCAGATGAATGCAGGAGGGAGGGCTTTAGATTCCTGGGGCATTGGGACCGGTTCTGGGGGAGGTGGGACCTGTACAGGCCGGACGGGTTGCACCTCAACAGAGCCGGGACCAATATCCTCGCGGGGAGGTTCACCAGTGCTGTGGGGGAGGGTTTAAACTAATTTGGCAGGGACGCAGCATTAGAAAGGAGAAACAAGAGGCACAAAGGATTGGGAGAGACAGATAGCACGAGAGTAAGTAATAGTACAGTCAGACTAAGGGAGAATACGAGAAGGTCGAAGATGGGCTCACAGTGCGTGTGTGTAAACCCACAAAGCGTGGTAAATAAGTTCGGGGAGCGGCAGGCGCAAATCGTCACATGGGAATGTGATGTTGTGGGAATAACGCAGACCTGGCTCAAAAAAGGTCAGGATTGGGGACAGGGTGTTCAGGAAAGAAAGGGAAGGAAGGAATGGAGGTGGGGGCGGGGGGGCTGGCAGTATTGATTAAGGAGAATGTTGCAGTGCTGGAGAGAGAGGATGTCCTGGAGGGGGTCAAGGACAGAATCTATTTGGTTAGAGTTGAGAAACAATCGAGGTGCCATTACACTACTGGGTGTATTCTACAGGCCAGGATCTAGTGGGGAGGAGATAGAGGAGCAAATTTAATGGGAAATTACAGAGAGGTGCAAGAACTATAGAGCAGTGATAATGGGGGACTTCAACTATCTTAATATAGACTGGGATCGGAACATAGGAACGTAGGAACAGGAGGAGGCCATTCAGCCCCTCATTCCTGCTCCGCCATTTGATAAGATCATGGCTGATCTGTGATCTAACTCCATATACCTGCCTTTGGCCCATATCCCTTAATACCTTAATAGTAGTAATATAAGGGGCAAAGAGGGGGAGGAATATCTGGAGTGTGTTCAGGAGAACTTTCTTGATCAGTATGTTTCCTGCCCAACGAGGAAGGAGGCATTGCTGGATCTGGTCCTGGGGAATGAGGTGGGCCAAGTGGAGCAAGTGTCAGTGGGGGAACATTTAGGGGACAGCGATCATAGTATCATAAGGTTTAGATTAGTTATGGAAAAGGACACGGAGCAATCTAGAGTAATAATACTCAAATGGAGGAGGGCCAATTTCAGTGAGTTGAGAACGGATCTGGCCCGAGTAAATTGGATTGAAAGATTGTCAGGTAGACTGTAATAGATCAATGGGCCTTTAAAGAGGAGATGATTCGGGTACAGACGAGGTACATTCCCACGAGGGGGGAAAGGTGGGGCAACTAAAGCCAGGCTCCCTGGATGATGAAAGAGATAGAAAGCAAGATGAAGCAGAAAAAAGGGCGTATGAGAGATGTCAGGTTATTAATACAAGTGAGAATCAGGCAGAATATAGAAAGTTCAGAGAGGAAGTGAGAAAGGAAATAAGAGGATCAAAGAGAGAGTCTGAGAACAGACTGGTGTGGAACATAAAAGGGAATCCAAAAGTCTTCGATAGGCATGTAAACGGTAAACGGGTAGTAAGAGGAGGGGTGGGGCCGATTAGGGACCATAAAGGAGATCTACTCATGGAGGCAGAGGGCATGGCCGAGGTACTAAATGAGAAGTTTGCATCTGTCTTTACCAAGGAAGAAGATGCTGCCAGAGTCTCAGTAGATGAAGATGTAAGTGAGATACTGGGTGGGCTAAAAATTGATAAAGAGGAGGTACTAGAAAGTCTGGCTGTACTTAAAGTAGATAAGTCACCCGGGTTGCTGAGGGAAGTAAGGGTGGAAATTGCGGAGTTACTGGCCATAATCTTCCAAACATCCTGAGATACGGAGCCAGAGGACTGGAGAATTGCAAATGTTACACCCTTGTTCAAAAAAGGGTGTAAGGGTAAACCCAGCAACTACAGGCCGGTCAGTTTAACCTCAGTGGTGGGGAAACTTTCAGAAACGATAATCCGGGACAGAATTAACAGTCACTTGGACGAGTGTGGATTGATCAGGGAAAGACAGCACGGATTTGTTAAAGGCAAATCGTGTTTGAATAACTTGATAGAGTTTTTTGATGAGGTAACAGAGAGGGTAGATGAGGGCAGTGCGGTGGATGCGGTGTATATGGACTTTCAAAAGGTGTTTGATAAAGTGCCGCATTATAGGCTTGTCAGTACATTTTAAACCCACGGAATAAAAGGGGCAGTAGCAACATGGATACAGAATTGGCTAAGTAACAGGAAACAGAGAGTAGTGGTGAACAGTTGTTTTTCGGACTGGAGGGAGGTGTGCAGTGGTGTTCCCCAGGGGTCAGTGCTGGGACCACTGCTTTTCTTGATATATATTAATGACTTGGACTTGGGAGTACAGGGCACAATTTCAAAATTTGCAGATGACACAAAACTTGGAAGTGTAGTGAACAGTGAGGAGGATAGTGATAGACTTCAAGAGGATATAGACAGGCTGGTGGAATGGGTGGACATATGGCAGATGAAATTTAACACAGAGAAGTGTGAAGTCACACATTTTGGTAGGAAGAACGAGGAGAGGCGATATAAACTAGAGGGTACAATTCTAAAAGGAGGTGCAGGAACAGAGAGATCTGGGGGTATATGTGCACAAATCGTTGAAGGTGGCAGGGCAGGTTGAGAAAATGGTTAAAAAAGCATACGGGATCCTGGGCTTTATAAATAGAGGCATAGAGTACAAAAGTAAGGAAGTCATGATGAACCCTTTATAAAACACTGGTTCGGCCACAACTGGAGTATTGTGTCCAGTTCTGGGCACCGCACTTTAGGAAAGATGTGAAGGCCTCAGAGAGGGTGCAGGAGAGATTTTAATAGAATGATTCCAGGGATGAGGGACTTTAGTTACGTGGATAGACTGGAGAAGCTGGGGTTGTTCTTAGAGCAGAGAAGGTTGGGAGGAGATTTGATCGAGGGGTTCAAAATCATGAAAAGTCTAGACAGAGTAGATAGAGAGATACTGTTCCCATTGGGGGAAGGGTCAAGGACCAGAGGACATAGATTTGAGATGATGGCAAAAGAACCAAAGGCGACATGAGGAAAAACTTATTTTGGTTAGGATCTGGAATGCACTGCCCGAGGTGGGGGGGGCGGGGTGGAAGCAGGGTCAATTGTGGCTTTCAGAAAGGAAATAGATAGGTACCTGAAGGAGAAAAATTTGCAGGGCTACGTGGAAAGAGCGGGAGAGTGGGACTCGCTGGATTGCCCTTGCAGAGAGCCAGCACAGGCTCGATGGGCCGAATGGCCCCCTTCTGTGCCGTAACTATTCTAAGGGAAAGGTCATGGGGTAGCGTTGTTAGTAAAGGAGGAAATCAATGCAATAGTGAGGAAGGATATTGGCTCGGAAAATCACAATATGGAATCTGTATGGGTGCAGCTAAGAAACACCAAGGGGCAGAAAATGTTGGTGGGGGTTGTCTATAGGCCCCCAAACAGTAGTGGAGATGTAGAGGAGGGCATTAAACAGGAAATTAGAGATGTATGCAAGAAGGGTACAACAATAGCCATGGGTGTCTTTAATCTACATATAGATTGGTCAAACCAAATTAGCAATAATACTGTGGGGGAGGAATTCCTGGAGTGTGTACTTGATGGTTTTCTAGACCAATACGTTGAGGAACCAACTAGAGAACAGGCGATCCTAGACTGGGTATTGTGCAATGAGAAAGGATTAATTAACAATCTTGTTGTGCTGGGTCCCTTAGGGAAGAGCGACCATAACATGATAGAATTCCTCATTAAGATGGAGAGTGAAGTAGTTGAATCCGAAACTAGGGTCCTGAATCTAAATAAAGGAAATTACGAAAGTATGAGGTGTGAGTTGGCGATGATAGATTGGGGAACTTTACTAAAAGGGATGACGGTGGATATGCAATGGTTAATATTTAAAGAACGTGTGCAGGAATTACAACAATTATTCATTCCTGTCTGGCGCAAAAATAAAACAGGAAAGATGGCTCAACCGTGGCTTACAGAAGAAATTAGGGATAGTATTAGATCCAAAGAGGAGACATATAAAATTGCCAGAAAAAGCGGCAAGCCTAAGGATTGGGAGCAGTTCAGAATTCAGCAAAGGAGGACAAAGAGATTGATTAAGAGGGGAAAAATAGAGTATGAGAGTAAACTAGCAGGGAACATAAAAACTGACTGTAAAAGCTTCTATAAATATGTCAAGAGAAAAAGATTAGTGAAGACAAATGTAGGTCCCTTACAGTCAGTAATGGGGGAAATTATAATGGGGAACAAAGAAATGGCAGAACAATTAAACACATACTTTGGTTCTGTCTTCACAAAGGACACAAATAACCTGCCAGAAATGTTAGGGAACCAAGGGTCTAGTGAGAGGGAGGAACTGAAGGAAACCAGTATTAGTAAAAAAAATAGTGCGAGGGAAATTAATGGGGCTAAAGGCTGACAAATCCCCAGGGTCTGATAATCTACATCCCAGAGTACTAAAGGAAGTGGCCCTGGAAACAGTGGATGCATTGGTGATCATCTTCCAAAATTCTATAGACTCTGGAACAGTTCCTACAGATTGGAGGGTGGCAAATGTAACCCCACTATTTAAAAAAGGAGGGAGAGAAAAAACAGGGAATTACAGACCAGTTAGCCTAACATCAGTAGTGGGGAAAATGCTCGAGTCGATTATAAAAGATGTGATAACAGAACACTTGGAAGGCATTAACGGGATTGGACAAAGTCAGCATGGGTTTATGAAAGGGAAATCATGCTTAACAAATCGACTGGAGTTTTTTGAGGATGTAACTCGTAGAATAGATAGGGGAGAACCAGTGGATGTGGTGTACTTGGATTTTCAGAAGGCTTTTGATAAGGTCCCTCACAAGAGGTTAATGTGCAAAATTAAAGCACATGGGATTGGGGGGAATATACTGGCATGGATTGAGAATTGGTTGACAGACGGGAAACAGAGAGTAGGAATAAACGGGTCTTTTTCCGGGTGGCAGGCAGTGACTAGTGGGGTACCGCAGGGATCAGTGCTTGGGCCCCAGCTATTCACAATATATATCAATGATTTGGATGAGGGAACTAAATGTAACATTTCCAAGTTTGCAGACGACACAAAGCTGGGGTGGATTGTGAGCTGTGAGGAGGATGCAAAGAGGCTCCAATGTGATTTGGACAAGTTGGGTGAGTGGGCAAGAACATGGCAGATGCAGTATAACGTGGATAAATGTGAGGTTACCCACTTTGGTTGTAAAAACAGAAAGGCAGATTATTATCTGAATGGTGATAGATTGGGAAAAGGGGAGGTGCAACGAGACCTGGGTGTCCTTGTACACCAGTCGCTGAAAGCGAGCATTCAGGTGCAGCAAGCAGTTAGGAAGGCGAATGGTATGTTGGCCTTCATTGCAAGAGGATTTGAGTACAGGAGCAGGGATGTCTTACTGCAGTTATACAGGGCCTTGGTGAGACCACATCTGGAGTATTGTGTGCAGTTTTGGTCTCCTTATCTGAGGAAGGATGTCCTTGCCATGGAGGGAATGCAATGAAGGTTTACCAGACTGATTCCTGGGATGGCAGGACTGACGTATGAGGAGAGATTGGGTCGACTCGGCCTATACTCACTCGAGTTTAGAAGAATGAGAGGTGATCTCATCGAAACATATAAAATTCTAACGGGACTGGACAGACCAGATGCGGGGAGGATGTTCCCGATGGCTGGGGAGCCTAGAACCAGGGTCACAGTCTCAGGATACGGGGTCTGCCATTTAGAACCGAGATGAGGAGAAATTTCTTCACTCAGAGGGTGGTGAACCTGTGGAATTCTCTACCACAGAAGGCAGTGGAGGCCAAGTCATTGGATGTATTCAAGAAGGAGACAGATATATTTCTTAATGCTAAAGGGATCAAGGGATATGGGGAAAAAGCGGGAACAGGGGACTGAGTTAGACGATCAGCCATGATCATTTTGAATGGCGGAGCAGGCCCGAAGGGCCGAATGGCCGACTCTTGCTCCTATTTTCTATGCTTCTATGAATTCCCAGATATCTCCAGCTGTGGATGAGAACAGAGCCCGGTGTTCTGATCTTGGATTAATCCATCAACGAGGCAACAGCCCTTTCCCAAACCTCCATGAAATTCATGTGTAGATTGGACTGCACTGGCTGGGCTTCGAGGGCTTTGATTCTTAGAGCTTGGGGTGGGAGTGGAGGTGGGGGGCTGTACGGTTGTAGGTTAGACACGCCCGGGTAAGCAAACTGCCCGCTACTGGGGATCAGATCCTTCTGGTGGGCTGAATGCTTTCCTCATCTGCTGGATTTCGGGGCCCCATCAGCTTGGTCAGTCTTATTGGAATCCCTGCAAAAAGACGCTGGTGCTTATCGGGTCAGATTATGAGTCCAGGTTTCACGGATTTGCTTTGTATTCCCTTGAGTTTAGAAGTTTGAGGGTTGATCTGATCGAGGACTCGATGGGGTCGATCGAGAGAAACTATTTCCTCTGGTGGGAGGGGAGTCCAGAACAAGGGGGCAGAACCTTAGAATGAGAGCTCGGCCGTTCAGGGGGTGATGTCAGGAAGCATTTCTTCACACAAAGGGGGAGTGGGAATCTGGAACTCTCTGTCCCAGAAGGCTACGGACTCTGGGGGTCAATGGAAATTTCCAAGACTGAGATTGATAAATTTTTGTTCGGTGACGCTGTCAAAAGATCTGGAGTTGAGCTACAGATGAGCTTTGAACTGACTGAATGGCAGGTTCGGCTCGAGGGGCTGAATGGCCTCCTGATACGTTCTAATCTTACTGCTGAGTTAATAGCTTGGGTGATCTGATCGCGGTGTTTAAGATGGTTAAAGGATTCGATTGGGTGGATGGAGAGACACTATTTCCTCGAGTGTGTTCTCTACCAATACAGACCAGGACAGCGTGAACTTGCATTGCTGGCCTCTTCTCAGTGAAGCTCATGCCACACTGCTGGTCTCAGCCTGCCCGAGCAGGTGAGGAAGAATTAACCCACCTTCCTCCCCAGAGGCTCCTCACAGCTGTCCATGGATCCCAGGGCTGGGACAGACTCCTGACCAACCCACTGAAGCTGGCTGTAGAGGCTGGCGCATGGAGAATGGGTTGCTTGGACAATGTAGCATGGATTGGCGGGGGGCAGTCCCCCAAAAAAGAGTCCGCACTTCCTAGAGAGACAAGGAGAAGACTGAAGGGAAATGCTGCACCCGTATGGAGTAAATGGGGATCTAATATCCAATGTACTGATGGTGTTTCTTCCTCAATGATTTTCAGGAATCACGATGAGTTCATCAATCACTGGAATCCTGACTTAATCGGATTGGGACTGGTGATGACAGACCTGTGTCTTTTGGATTTCATCTCTTCAAAATAAATCACAATTGATCTTCCAGATGATTAAAACCTACGTATCGGGGACTCGAATCTGCTCCAAAGTTTAACTGACTACAAATTCAGCAATTATTTTAAAAGTCATGGGTGCGGGAAACAGCAACAGCCAAAAGAAGATTCTGGAACCCCGCGGTGGATGAACTGTGGGCAACTGTCTCGAGATGGTGCTGGAAGGTAAAGTGATTGCTCGAAAATATGTCCAATATCTGTCGAAATCGCGTCTCACTGATGTCCAATGGCATTGTACGTTTGGTAGTACATTAAAGATTTGATTGCATCACAAGGAAGCTGTGTGTTTGACTTCCTTCGATTGTAGATTTCTCTTCCCTTCCTCACTCTTTGGTGCATTTTTTCCCCTTTCAACTTTCAACTAAGATATAATAAACCACAAACAATGGCGAGGAGTCAAACTCCCACAGAGCCTTCCCTTCATTCACTCCCCATCAAGTGACCATCCGCACGGTCGGGAGGTGGGGAGCTTGGGGCTTTCGCTACTGTGCAGGCTCCAAGATAGCAACTGAAGTCTGGAAGCTTCCATGGCAGAGACAATGAATGGGGATACGTGAGTCATCAAACACTCCCAGGGCAGGTACAGGGTTAGATACAGAGTAAAGCTCCCTCTACACTGTCCCATCAAACACTCCCAGGGCAGGTACAGGGTTAGATACAGAGTAAAGCTCCCTCTACACTGTCCCATCAAACACTCCCAGGGTCAGGTACAGGGTTAGATACAGAGTAAAGCTCCTTCTACACTGTCCCATCAAACACTCCCAGGGCAGGTACAGGGTTAGATACAGAGTAAAGCTCCCTCTACACTGTCCCATCAAACACTCCCGGGGCAGGTACAGGGTTAGATACAGAGTAAAGCTCCCTCTACACTGTCCCGTCAAACACTCCCAGGGCAGGTACAGGGTTAGATACAGAGTAAAGCTCCCTCTACACTGTCCCGTCAAACACTCCCAGGGCAGGTACAGGGTTAGATACAGAGTAAAGCTCCCTCTACACCGTCCCATCAAACACTCCCAGGGCAGGTACAGGGTTAGATACAGAGTAAAGCTCCCTCTACACTGTCCCATCAAACACTCCCAGGGCAGGTACAGGGTTAGATACAGAGTAAAGCTCCCTCTACACTGTCCCATCAAACACTCCCAGGGCAGGTACAGGGTTAGATACAGAGTAAAGCTCCCTCTACACTGTCCCGTCAAACACTCCCAGGGTCAGGTACAGGGTTAGATACAGAGTAAAGCTCCCTCTACACTGTCCCGTCAAACACTCCCAGGGTCAGGTACAGGGTTAGATACAGAGTAAAGCTCCCTCTACACTGTCCCATCAAACACTCCCAGGGCAGGTACAGGGTTAGATACAGAGTAAAGCTCCCTCTACACTGTCCCATCAAACACTCCCAGAGGCAGGTACAGGGTTAGATACAGAGTAAATCTCCCTCTACACTGTCCCATCAAACACTCCCAGGGCAGGTACAGGGTTAGATACAGAGTAAAGCTCCCTCTACACTGTCCCATCAAACACTCCCAGAGGCAGGTACAGGGTTAGATACAGAGTAAAGCTCCCTCGACACTGTCCCATCAAACACTCCCAGGGCAGGTACAGGGTTAGATACAGAGTAAAGCTCCCTCTACACTGTCCCGTCAAACACTCCCAGGGTCAGGTACAGGGTTAGATACAGAGTAAAGCTCCCTCTACACTGTCCCATCAAACACTCCCAGGGCAGGTACAGGGTTAGATACAGAGTAAAGCTCCTTCTACACTGTCCCATCAAACACTCCCAGGGCAGGTACAGGGTTAGATACAGAGTAAAGCTCCCTCTACACTGTCCCATCAAACACTCCCAGGTCAGGTACAGGGTTAGATACAGAGTAAAGCTCCCTCTACACTGTCCCGTCAAACACTCCCAGGGCAGGTACAGGGTTAGATACAGAGTAAAGCTCCCTCTACACTGTCCCATCAAACACTCCCAGGGTCAGGTACAGGGTTAGATGCAGAGTAAAGCTCCCTCTACACTGTCCCATCAAACACTCCCAGGTTCAGGTACAGGGTTCGATACAGAGTAAAGCTCCCTCTACACTGTCCCATCAAACACTCCCAGGGCAGGTACAGGGTTAGATACAGAGTAAAGCTCCCTCTACACTGTCCCATCAAACACTCCCAGGGTCAGGTACAGGGTTAGATACAGAGTAAAGCTCCCTCTACACCGTCCCATCAAACACTCCCAGGGTCAGGTACAGGGTTAGATACAGAGTAAAGCTCCCTCTACACTGTCCCATCAAACACTCCCAGGGTCAGGTACAGGGTTAGATACAGAGTAAAGCTCCTTCTACACTGTCCCAACAATTCACGCGGTAAGATGCAAAACAAGAAGTGTGACATTTTAGTAAGTGTGTGAAAAAGACCACCATAGTGTGAACAGTTACACAATTAAGAGTTCTGTACACAAATGCTCGTAGCGTAAGAAATACAAGTGAGTTGAAAGCACAAATGGAGTTTGTGTGATGTTGTGGCCATTGCACAAACCTGGTTACAATTTCAGCTTAGTATTCCAGGGTATCGGATCTTTAGAAAGAAGAGGGAAATTCGTAAAGGAGGGGGAATAGCAATCTTGATGAAAGATACAATCACAGCAGTGGAAAGAAAGGCCATCAGTATGAGTGATCGGTGGGGGTTGTCCACTGATCTTTAAACAGTGGTGATGTGGTGGGAGATCAGGGAAGCTTGCTGCAGAAACCACATGGCGATAATGGGGAATTTTAATTTTCACACAGACTGGGAGAAGCAGAATAGGTCAAATGGTAAAGGCAAGGAATTTCTGCAATGTGCTTGGGACAGATTTTTGGAACTATGTGTTTTCGAACCGATAAGAGATGAGGTCATACCGGAAGTCGTGATAAGTGACAAGGCAGAATTAGTTAACAATCTGACTGTCAGGGAGCAGCTCGCAAATAATGACCATAATATGAACGAGTTTGATATTAGGTTTGAGAGGGCGAAGGGAGAGTCACAAACCAAGGTTTTAAATTTAAGTAAGGCAAACTTTGAAGGGGATGAGAAATTAACTGACCGCAGTAAAACTGGGCTGAAATGTTAATTATAGAATGGATACACCAGTCCCACTCCCCCGCCCTATCCCTGTAACCCTGCACATTTTTTCCCTTCAAGTATTTATCCAGTTCCCTTTTGAAGGCCATGATTGAATCTGCCTCCACCTCCCTCTCGGGCAGTGCATTCCAGATCCTAACCACTCGCTGGGGAAAAAAGTCTCTGCTCATCTCACCTTTGGTCCTTTCACCAATCACCTTAAACCCGTGTCCTCTGGTCCTTGACCCTTCCGCCAATGGGAACAGTTTCTCTCTGTCTACTCTGTCTAACAGACGAACAACGGGAATTATTCAAAGAAGTGCCCGGAATGATAGAAAACCAGCATGTACCCCGGAAAGGCCAAAGCTTCACTTCACTTGCGCAGTGAAGCTGCCACGGTCAACAAATGAGGTGAGAGGCAGCATCAAGCTAAAAGAAAAGGCTCGCACAAATGCAAGGAAAAGTGGAAATCCAGCAGACTGGGAGAGCTCTAAAAAAACAACAAACAGGTACAACGAAAGTAACAAGACATGCCAAAAAAAGGGAATATGAAAAGGGATGGTGAAGCTAACAGAAAACGTTTTTATAAATATATTAAGAGAAAAAGAGTGGGCCCATTAATGACGGAGGAGTGGAGGAACAGGAGGAGGCACATTCAGCCCCTCGAGTCTATTACCATTGGAACAGGAAACATAGAAAATAGGAGCAGGAGTTAGGCCATTCGGCCCTTCGAGCCTGCTCCGCCATTCAATGTGATCATGGCTGATGCTCTATCTCAATACCATATTCCCGCTCTCTCCCCATTCCCCTTGATGCCTTTTGTGTCTAGAAATCTATCTAGCTCCTTCTTAAATATATTCAGTGACTCGGCCTCCACTGCCTTCTGTGGTAGAGAATTCCACAGGTTCACCACCCTCTGAGTGAAGAAATTTCCCCTCATCTCAGTCCTAAATGTCCTACCCTGTATCCTGAGACTGTGACCCCTGGTTCTGGACCCCCCAGCCAGGGGAAACATCCTCCCTGAATCCAGTCTGTCTAGTCCTGTCAGAATTTTATATGTTTCGATGAGATCCCCTCTCATTCTTCTAAACTCGAGTGAATACAGGCCGAGTCGACCCAATCTCTCCTCATACGACGGTCCTGCCATCCCAGGGATCAGTCTGGTGAACCTTCGTTGCACTCCCTCTATGGCAGGTGTATCCTTTCTTCGGTAAGGAGACCAAAACTGCACACAATACTCCAGGTGTGGTCTCACCAAGGCCCTGTATAACTGCAGTAAGACATCCCTGCTCCTGTACTCAAATCCTCTTGCAATGAAGGCCAACAGACCATTCGCCTTCCTAACTGCTTGCTGCACCTGAATGCTCGCTTCCAGCGACTGGTGTACAAGGACACCCAGGTACCTTTGTACATCAACATTCCCCAATCTATCACCATTCATGTAATACTCCGCCTTTCTGTTTTTCCTTCTGAAGTAAATAACTTCACATTTATGCAGGAGGAGGCCATTCAGCCCCTCGAGTCTGTTACACAGGAACAGGAGGAGGCCATTCAGCCCCTCGAGTCTGTTACACAGGAACAGGAGGAGGCCATTCAGCCCCTCGAGTCTGTTACACAGGAACAGGAGGAGGCCATTCAGCCCCTCGAGTCTGTTACACAGGGACAGGAGGAGGCCATTCAGCCCCTCGAGTCTGGTACACAGGAACAGGAGGAGGCCATTCAGCCCCTCGAGTCTGTTACACAGGAACAGGAGGAGGCCATTCAGACCCTCGAGTCTGGTACACAGGAACAGGAGGAGGCCATTCAGACCCTCGAGCCTGTTCTGCCGTTCAATTCGAGTAGTTCCAGTGGTCTGATCTGTATCTTAACCCCATCGACCCACCTTGGTTCCATCTCCCTCAACACCCTTTGCCGAACAAAAATCGATCAATCTCAGTTTTGATCATTTCAATTGACCCCCCGTCTCCACAGTGTTTCTGGGGGGGAGAGAGTTCCAGATTCCCACTCCCCTCTGTGTGAGGAAACGCTCCCCGACATCACCCCCTGAACGGCCGAGCTCTGATTTTAAGGTTCTGCCCCCTTGTTCTGGACTCCCCCCCACCAGAGGAAATAGTTTCTCTCAATCCTTCAATCATCTGAAACCCCTCGATTAGATCAGCCCTTAATCCTCTACACTCGAGAGAATACAAGCCCGGTCTGTGCGACCCTTTAACCCTTTCACGCTGGCTCTCTTTGATTTGTCCAAGTGCTCACTCACTTTGTCCTTATTTTAGTAACCTCCCCACAACAGACGTCAGACGAATCAGTCTATAATTTCCTGATTTATCTCTCCCACCCTTCTTAAATCATGGAGTGAGATTGGCAATTTTCCAATCCAAAGGGGGACAATTCCTGAATCAAGAGAGTTTTGGAAGATTTTGACGAAAGCATCTACAAGTTCCTCACCAACGTTTTTTAATACCTGGAGATTTGCCTGTTTTCAGTCTCGTTATTTTAACTTATATCGAATCGAGTGAGCTCCCTCTCTTGGTTTATCTTTAGTTTTCCTCCTATCTCTGGTACGTTCGCCTCATCCTCCACTGTGAAGACCCACACAAAGTAATTACTTAGCAAGTCTGCCATTTCCAGATTCTCAATTACAATGTCACCTGCGTCTGTCCTTAAAGGGCCGACATTAGGACGCACAGTATAGATGGGAGGAGGAAGTTACAAAGGGACATGGACAGGCCAGGTGAGTGGGCAAAACTATGGCAAATGTGGTTTAATGTGGGGACGTGTGAGGTCAGAATACTTTAATGTTGAGAGACTGGGAGCTGTGGAGGAGCAGAGAGATTTAGGTGTCCATGTACACAAGTCCTAAGAACTTGTGCACAGATACAAAACGTAATCAAAAAGGCGAATGGGATGTTGGCCATTACTGCCAAGGGGCTGGAATATAAAAGTGAGGAAGTGATGATTCAGTTATATAAGAAACTTGGTCAGACCCCATCTGGAGAACTGCGTTTAGTTTTGGACATCACACCTCAGGAAAGATGTATTTGCCTTGAAAGAGGTTTTAGTGCAGATTTACCAGAATGATACCAGGGCTTAAAGGGTTAAATTACGAGGGGCAGGTTGCATAATCCTGGCTTGTATTCCCTTGATTTTTAGACGATTGAAGGGAGGTGCTTAAAACTATGAAATGATTCAATAGGATAAACACAGAGAAACTATTCCCTCTGGTGGGAGAATCCAGAACAAACGGGGCACAGTGTTAACATCAGAGCTCGGCCACTGAGGAACGAAATCAGGAAGCTTCATTTTCACACAAAGCGTAGGGGAAATCTGGAACTCACTACACCAATAGGCTGAGCATACTGGCTCAATTGAAATTTTACGGACTGAGATCAACAGGTTTTTGTTGAGTAAGAGTTTCGAAGGATATGGGAAAGACAGCGGAGATGGGAAATTGGTTAAATAGCTGGAACTAGAGGATGGTAGTTCATGCTCTTTGGAGCTGGGGAGATGTTAAGTTGTGGCTCCCAGGGATCAGTGTTCGGATAATTGCTCTTCTCAATCTATACAAACGATTTGGATCCTGGTACAGGAGGCATATTATCAAAGTTTGCAGACAAAGATGCATTTAAGGGATAAACACATGAGGGAGAAAGGAGGAGAAGGATACGCTGATAGGGTGAGATGAAGTAAGGTGGGAGGAGGCTCGTGTGGAGCATGAACGCTGGCATAGACCAGTTGGGCCGAATGGCCTGTTGCCGGGTTGTAATATTCGATGTGTCAAAGGACGGGTGTTTGGAATGGAATCCCAGGTCAGCCGAGATCTGATTGAATGGTTTGATGCTGATAGGGCAGAGTGACGGGGGACGCCCTCACCATGACGTGTCCCAAATCTCACACCTGCAGACCTGACACGCCAGAGAGAGGAGACGCACAGTGTTCAGCGGGTGAAAGGTTAACAGTGTTCAAACAATGCAGGTGAATAAATGGTGGGAGGGTAGAACAGGGTAGATAGAAGGAGACCACTTCCAGTCGTTAAGGGGTCAAGCACGAGCGGGCCATAGATACAAGATTAAATGTAAGAGATTTAGGACAGAGGGCAGGAGAAACTTCTTCAGACAGGGGGATGCGAGGCTCTGGGATTCACTTCCAGGGTTCAGTGGTTGAGGCAGAAATCAAGGTTCATACAATCATAGAAATTTACGGTACAGAAGGAGGCCATTCGTCCCATCGTGTCCGTGCTGGCCGAAAGCGAGCCACCCAACCTAATCCCACTGTCCAGCACTTGGTTTGTAGCCCTGTAGGTGCACATCCAGGTACTTTTTAAATGAGTTGAGGGTTTCTGCCTCTCCCACCCTCTGAGGCAGTGAGTTCCAGACCCCCACCGCCCTCTGGGTGAAAACATTTCTCCTCAGCTCCCCTCTAATCCTTCTACCAATTACTTTAAATCTATGCCCCCTGGTTATTGACCTCTCTGCTAAGGGAACTAGGTCCTCCCTATCCACTCTATCTCGGCCCCTCATCATTTTATACACCTCAATTAAATCTCCCCTCAGCCTCCTCTGTTCCAAAGAGAACAACCCCAGCCTATCCAATCTTAACTCATCGCTAAAATTCTCCAGCCCTGGCAACATCATCGTAAATCTCCTCGATGAAGGGGAAACAGGATGAAGAGATATGGGAACAAAGTGAGTAACTTAAATGGGGTGGGGGTCAACCCAAATTGTGACAAACCCACCCCCCTCCCCTCCCCCCGTCACAACAGTGGACGGCTGGACTTTCACCCGTCTGTGTTTTAACCTCTGCCCTTTACACTTACCATTTCTCAACGCCTCGGACTTAAGGTGCTTTAATGGGGAGCGGGGAATAGGTGAGATAGATGAGAGGAATTCAGGTCTCGAAGGGAGGGTTATGAGAGTGACCGAAGAGGAATTTCGGGAGGGAGCTGCACCGAGCAGGGTATGTTGGTTGCACTATTTTTCCACAGTGTGCGTTCAACACACACATTATCCTATCCTCCACTTGCCTTCCACGCGGGTCCAGTTCTAGCAGATGGCGATCGAGAGCCTCTGGTTCATTGCACTCCCCCCCCCCATTCTCCAACCCCAAAAATCTCCACCACCTGCCCCCAGCTGACAGTTGTTAACTCAGGGAGTCGAAGTTGGGTGTGGGGGGGCGATGTGTGAGAGAGGGGGAAATCAAACCTTCAAAACAAAAGGAAGAGAACGGGACTCAGTAACAGGTGGCTGTACACCTGCCGGCTGAGAAGATACTGCCAGCTTGCTCAACAAGTGGTCTATGTCTCCTCCCACTTGAATGGCTTCTCACCCTGCCCCCTGTATCCCTCCATTCCCTGCTCCCTCATGAATGCACCAATGCGATCTGCTTCAACCACTCCACATTCTCACTACTTTCTGCGGGTAAAGAAACTGCCCCCAGATTGTTTATTTGATCTGTTACAGCCTATCTCATATATTCACACCTCCTGTTCTGGACTCATCCAACAATTGGGAACATCGGAACAGGAGGAGGCCATTCAGCCCCTCTTGCCTGCTCCGCCATTTGATAAGATCATGGCTGATCTGTGATCTAACTCCATGTACCTGCCTTTGGCCCATATCCCTTAATACCTTTGGTTGCCAAAAAGCTTTCTATCTCAGATTTAAATTTAGCAATTGAGCTAGTATCAATTGCCGTTTGCGGAAGAGAGTTCCAAACTTCTACCTCCCTTTGTGTGTAGAAATGTTTTCTAATCTCTCTCCTGAAAGGTCTGGCTCTAATTTTTAGACTGTGCCCCCTACTCCGAAAATCCCCAACCAGCGGAAATAGTTTCTCTCTATCCACCCTATCTGTTCCCCTTAATATCTTATAAACTTCGATCAGGTCACCCCTTAACCTTCGAAACTCCAGAGAATACAACCCCAATTTGTGTAATCTCTCCTCGTACCTTAACCCTTGAAGTCCGGGTATCATTCCAGTAAACCTACACTGCACTCCCTCCAAGGCCAGTATGTCCTTCCGAAGGTGCGGTGCCCAGAACTGCTCACAGTACTCCAGGTGCGGTCTAACCAGGGTTTTGTATAGCTGCAGCATAACTTCTGCCCCCTTGTACTCCAGTCCTTGAGATATAAAGGCCAGCGTTCCATTAGCCTTCTTGATTATTTTCTGCACCTGTTCATGACACTTCAATGATCTATGTACCTGAACCCCTAAGTCCCTTTGGACATCCACTGTTTTTAACTTTTGCCATTTAGAAAGTACCCTGTTCTATCCTATCAAACCCTTCAGAATTTATAAAGACCTCAATCCGATCTCCTGTTCGTCTTCTCCTCCTCAGAGAGAAAAGCCCCTACCCGTCCAGTCTTTCCTGATAAGTCGCATCCTCTCAACTCTGGTGACATCCTTGCAAATATTTTCTGCACTTTTCTCCAGTGCATCAGTCTCCTTTCTGCAGTCTGGAGAACGAGGGGGCAGAACCTTAAAATGAGAGCTCGGCCGTTCAGGGGGTGATGTCAGGAAGCGTTTCTTCACACAGAGGGGGAGTGGGAATCTGGAACTCTCTCCCCCACAAAAAAAAAGCTGCGGAGGCCAGGGGGGTCGATTGGAGCTTTCAAAACTGAGATTGGTCGATTTTTGTTAGGTAAGGGTACTGAACCACAGCGGATAGATGGAGTTAAGATACAGATCAGCCATAATCTAATTGAATGGTGGAACAGGCTCCAGGGGTTGAAAGGCTGAGTCGTGTTCCTACAAGACCAGAACTGCACACAGCACTGCAAGTGTGGTCTCGCTTTAGATGACCTCCCTGCTTTTGTATTCTATTCCTCAAGAAATGAACCCCACTACTTTGTTTGAACTCCTTATGGCCTCACACATCCTGACGTCGGAACACAGGAACAGGAGGAGGCCGTTCAGTCTCTCGATGCCTGCTCCGCCATTCAATTCGAATGTGGCTGCTCTGCATCGCAATTCCATTTGCCCATCTTTGCTCCGTTTCCCTCAAAAAACCCTTACCCAACGAAAATCAATCCCATGGCAACCATTTTGTACTCAACTCTTGTATTCAGTGGAAAAGAGAATGGGGAGGAGCGTCCAATGGGCAGCCAATTCACGATCCCCCGTGCTGCCCGACCATCCGGGATGGATGTGTAACCCCTTTATCTCTTGTCTCTTGTTGTGGCCTGAACAGCAAATGCCCCCTTGCGCCTTCCCACTCATTCCGCAGTCTGTGAACCCCCTCGACGATCCGGTTCTTTCCCAGACAAGAGAAGCCGTCCAGTCGCAAGGCACATTTCCAGCAGCTTCTGAGCTGGAACGCTTCGGTTTAGCAGTTTGATCCTCCATCATAGAAAAGGTGGAGCTGACCCTGGCAGGTGGGTAGCAGGGCACGGCGCCCGTGCACTCATTCCCAGTCTCTGCTCTACCACTTTCAATAAAGGTCAATTCTAATAAACCCTGGACGTTCCATTGTGTTTTAATCATAAGCCGAAAATCTCGGCCAAACTGTCCTTGAGGAATGTGGTGGCATTTCGGGAAGTGGGACCTTCTCAGTCGATGAACCAATTGTCCCCACGCTGTAACCTGTAGGGCACAGCCTGATCGTAAACAAGAGCACACAAGGAAGCAGTGGATCTTTGACCTGGTGGGATTGACACAACCCCCGAGACATGGGAGGCGTCTTCCGTACAATCTCATTCAACTGTAATAATTAGTGAAGTGCAGGTTTTAAAAAAAATAATGGGGTTTAATATCTGTTCTGTGAAATTAATAAAGTGGCAGTGATCGAGCACCTGTTCATCTCCTCGGGAGATGTCAATGTGCTTCACAACCAAAGATCTCAAGTGCAGTCATTAGACAGGCAAACATGGCAGCCAAATTCATCCCACAATCAGCATGAGGTGAACGGCCAGTTAATCTGTATTTTGATCCTAGAATCACCATGAGGTGAACGGCCAGTTAATCTGTATTTTGATCCTACAATCACCATGAGGTGAACGGCCAGTTAATCTGTATTTTGATCCTACAATCAGCAGTGAGGTGAACGGCCAGTTAATCTGTATTTTGATCCTAGAATCACCATGAGGTGAACGGCCAGTTAATCTGTATTTTGATCCTACAATCAGCAGTGAGGTGAACGGCCAGTTAATCTGTATTTTGATCCTACAATCACCATGAGGTGAACGGCCAGTTAATCTGTATTTTGATCCTACAATCACCATGAGGTGAACGGCCAGTTAATCTGTATTTTGATCCTACAATCAGCAGTGAGGTGAACGGCCAGTTAATCTGTATTTTGATCCTACAATCACCATGAGGTGAACGGCCAGTTAATCTGTATTTTGATCCTAGAATCACCATGAGGTGAACGGCCAGTTAATCTGTATTTTGATCCTACAATCAGCAGTGAGGTGAACGGCCAGTTAATCTGTATTTTGATCCTACAATCAGCAGTGAGGTGAACGGCCAGTTAATCTGTATTTTGATCCTACAATCAGCAGTGAGGTGAACGGCCAGTTAATCTGTATTTTGATCCTAGAATCACCATGAGGTGAACGGCCGGTTAATCTGTATTTTGATCCTACAATCAGCAGTGAGGTGAACGGCCGGTTAATCTGTATTTTGATCCTACAATCACCATGAGGTGAACGGCCAGTTAATCTGTATTTTGATCCTACAATCACCATGAGGTGAACGGCCAGTTAATCTGTATTTTGATCCTAGAATCACCATGAGGTGAACGGCCAGTTAATCTGTATTTTGATGCTACAATAAGCAGTGAGGTGAACGGCCAGTTAATCTGTATTTTGGTCATGTTGGTTGAGGTCGGGAGAATTATCAGTCCTGGACACTGGACGAACTCAATCTCTCCTCATTTTCCAATGGTGTCCAAGGGATCTTTAACACCCACCTGAACTGTGAAAGGGGGTTTCCCTCAGTTAATGTCTTATCCAAAGGACGGCACCTCTGACAGTGCAGCACTCCCCCCAGTAGGAACACGGGAAGAGCAGGAGGCCATTCAGCCCCTCGAGCCTGTTCCGCCATTCAATTAGATCATGCCTGATTTGCACCTGAACTCCATCGACCCGCCTTTTCCCCACGTCCCTCGATACCCTTACCCAACAAAAATCGATCAATCTCAGTTTTGAAAGCTCCAATTGACCCCCAGCATCCACAGCTTTCTGGGGAGAGAGTTCCAGATTCCCACTCCCATTTGTCATAGAGTCATAGAGTCATACAGCACGGATAGAGGCCCTTCGGCCCATCGTGTCCGCGCCGGCCATCAGCCCTGTCTACTCTAATCCCATATTCCAGCATTTGGTCCGTAGCCTTGTATGCTATGGCATTTCAAGTGCTCATCCAAATGCTTCTTGAATGTTGTGAGGGTTCCTGCCTCCACAACCCTTTCAGGCAGTGAGTTCCAGACTCCAACCACCCTCTGGGTGAAAAAGTTCTTTCTCAAATCCCCTCTAAACCTCCCGCCTTTTACCTTGAATCTATGTCCCCTTGTTATAGAACCCTCAACGAAGGGAAAAAGCTCCTTAGTATCCATCCTATCTGTGCCCCTCATAATTTTGTACACCTCAATCATGTCCCCCCTCAGCCTCCTCTGCTCCAAGGAAAACAAACCCAATCTTCCCAGTCTCTCTTCATAGCTGAAGCGCTCCAGCCCTGGTAACATCCTGGTGAATCTCCTCTGCACCCTCTCCAAAGCGATCACATCCTTCCTGTAGTGTGGCGACCAGAACTGCACACAGTACTCCAGCTGTGGCCTAACCAGTGTTTTATACAGCTCCATCATAACCTCCTTGCTCTTATATTCTATGCCTCGGCTAATAAAGGCAAGTATCCCATATGCCTTCTTTACCACCTTATCTACCTGTTCCGCCGCCTTCAGGGATCTGTGAACTTGCACACCGAGATCCCTCTGACCCTCTGTCTTGCCTCGGGTCCTCCCATTCATTGTGTATTCCCTTGCCTTGTTAGTCCCTCCAAAGTGCATCACCTCGCACTTTTCCGGGTTAAATTCCATTTGCCACTGTTCCGCCCATCTGACCAACCCATCTATATCGTCCTGCAGACTGAGGCTATCCTCCTCGCTATTTACCACCCTACCAATCTTTGTATCATCAGCGAACTTACTGATCATACCTTTTACATTCATATCCAAGTCATTAATGTAGACCACGAACAGCAAGGGACCCAGCACCGATCCCTGTGGTACCCCACTGGCCACAGGCTTCCAGTCACAAAAACAACCTTCGACCATCACCCTCTGCCTTCTGCCACTAAGCCACTCTACAACGTTCTGCTTCATCTTTTCCCCTCTATTTCGGGGCCAACTTTCTGAGTAAATGTTTTCAGCAGAGGTGCCTCACCCACCAGCTGTGCAAATCAGGAAATTGGCCCCATGACCTTTGAACGTCAGCGACGCTCGGTCGGTCTCACTTTCCCCCTCTGAGCCAGAAGGTTATGGGTTGGAGCCGTGCTCCAGGCCTTGAGCCCGGAATCTAGGCCGACACTCCTGGTTGCCGGTGCCTGAGGGGAGTTCATTTAAAAAGAGCACGGGGTAACGGCAGCAGCAGCGAAGGGGAGGTAAAACAAACAGAGGGAAACATTCGAAAAACCGATGCCACAGTCAGTACAGAGGGCGGCATGAACTTGGCTTGTATTCCCTGGTGTTTCGAAGATTGAGGGGTGATCTGATCAAGGTGTTTAATACGTTAAAAGGATTTGATAGCACAGATACCGAGAAACTATTTCCTCTGGTGGGGAGAATCTTAAAACTAGAGCTCGGCCGTTCAGGAGTGAAACCAGGAAGCATTTCTTCACACAAATGAGCAAGGAGGTTATGATGGAGCTGTATAAAACACTGGTTAGGCCACAGCTGGAGTACTGTGTGCAGTTCTGGTCGCCACACTACAGGAAGGATGTGATCGCTTTGGAGAGGGTGCAGAGGAGATTCACCAGGATGTTACCAGGGCTGGAGCGCTTCAGCTATGAAGAGAGACTGGGAAGATTGGGTTTGTTTTCCTTGGAGCAGAGGAGGCTGAGGGGGGACATGATTGAGGTGTACAAAATTATGAGGGGCACAGATAGGATGGATACTAAGGAGCTTTTTCCCTTCGTTGAGGGTTCTATAACAAGGGGACATAGATTCAAGGTAAAAGGCGGGAGGTTTAGAGGGGATTTGAGAAAGAACTTTTTCACCCAGAGGGTGGTTGGAGTCTGGAACTCACTACCTGAGAGGGTTGTGGAGGCAGGAACCCTCACAACATTCAAGAAGCATTTGGATGAGCACTTGAAATGCCATAGCATACAAGGCTACGGACCAAATGCTGGAATATGGGATTAGAGTAGACAGGGCTTGATGGCCGGCGCGGACACGATGGGCCGAAGGGCCTCTATCCGTGCTGTATGACTCTATGACTCTATGACTCTAGTATCATTTTCTCATCCTTCATTTTCTTCACGTCCTTATTAACTTTTTGGAATTTTCTGTGAAATTCTAGCCTCCAAATCACTCAAAAAAAAAGCAATGAGTGAGAGCCCAGTGGGAGAGGTGTGGTGTGTCAGGAGAAAGCAGGACAGATTGAGCTGTGCTGTCTGGAAAGAACGTGTTGGATGGGGATGAATATCAAATATTAAATAGTATCAACAAGGTCATAACCAGATTGAAAGGGCTAAGTGGGGGCCAGAAGGAGTAACTTCAAACTACCTGACAGTTAAAGTTGAGGTGCGGATCAGCCATGATCTAATTCACTTGCAAGTGATGTGTGTTTGGGATATAGTCTGATGATTGTTATCATGGGAGTGCTGGTGGGTGAAACGGACAGGCTTCGATGGGAGGGTTAGGGGATTAGAAGGATGGGCTTCAACGGGATAATTAGGGGGTTCGAGGAATACGTTTCAAAGGGAGGGTTGGGGGAATCTGAGGGGACATGCTTTGAATGGAGAGTTACAGCACCAGACGCTTGAGCTTCAATTTTGAGAGATCTGGTGCTGGAGCAGAAAGAGCCAAGGGGAGGGTTAGACTACTGGGAGAATGGGCTTCACTGGGAAGATTAGAGGACTAAAAGGACCAGCTTTGATCGGAGAGTTAGGGAACTAGTAGGAGGGGTATCAGTAGGAGATTTAGGACACTAGAGGGATGGGTTTCATTGAGAAGGTTAAGGTCCAGAGGAATGAGCTTCAGTGGGATTTATAGGATAGCAGAGGGATGGGCTTCAATGGGAGATTTAGTGAACTGGAGGATGTGCAGGGAGGAGGGACTTTAGTTACGTGGATAGACTGGAGATGCTGGGATTGTTCTCCTTGGAACAGAGACGGTTGCGAGGAGATTTGATCGAGGTATTCAAAATCATGAAGGGTCGAGACAGAGTAGATGGAGAGAAACTGTTCCCATTGGGGGAAGGGTCAAGAACCAGAGGACACGGATTTAAGGTGATTGGTGAAAGAACCAAAGGTGAGATGAGGAGAGACTTTTTTCCCCAGCGAGTGGTTAGGATCTGGAACACACTGCCCGAGGGGGAGGTGGAGGCAGATTCAATCATGGCCTTCAAAAGGGAACTGGATAAACAATTGAAAGGAAAAAAATTTGCAGGTGCTATGGGGAAAGGGCCGGGGAGTGGGGACTGGCTGGATTGCTCTTGCGGAGAGCCAGCACAGACTCGATGGGGCCGAATGGCCTCCTCCCGTGCTGTAAACTTTCTATGATCCTATGATTATTTAGGCCCTGAATTTTTAGAAATCAATACTGACTATTTTCAATGAAACGTGGCTGAAAAGTCCTCCCATTTTCCAAGTTTTAAGGCTTTGTTTAAAAAAATAATTTACAGGGACTGCCAGGGAGCACTCGAAGGTTTGGGGGCAGAACACCGCACAGCATATCTCAAGCGCTTTAATTCCGAACCATTTCGTAACTTCTACGTGACTGTTTTTGCCCATTTGCCCACCGTCAACATCGCATGTCAGGTCACGAGCTCGTAATTAAAGGAACACACAGGCTGAGCGTGAGACCACTGACTCGAGCCGGCTGCTTATCTGACCAATCATCAACCACCAGCGATGTGGATCACTGGTCAAGCAGCACAAGAAAGAGTGTCATTGATTAAGGTCCGATATGGGCTTAAGGTGTGGCAGAGGCTTGAGGGAATAGCGAGCTTGGGAAGGCTGAGTCATTCCGGTAAATTCTTTTCTTGAGAGAGTGTGACTGTTGCCACTGGACCAGAGAAGGCTAAGAGGAGATTTATTAAAGGATTTGAGAGAATGAATATGGGAAGGGTAATTTCCCTGGTTGGGGAGTCAGTGATGATGGAGGCATCAATTTAAAATTGTCACTGAGGAGAGAGGTTAGGAAAAATTATTTCCATAGAGGATTGGTGGAACAGCAAATGCTTTGACACAGGAGTGATTGACGCAGAGAGCATTGTATCTTTCAGGGGGAAATTGAAGAAATATTCAATGCAGAGTAAGATACAGGGCTATGGGGAGAGAGCGGGGCAGTGGGATTAGTTTGGGGATTGATACAGGGCTATGGGGAGAGAGTGGGGCAGTGGGATTAGTTTGGGGATTGATACGGGGCAATGGGGAAAGAGCGGGGCAGTGGGATTCGTTTGGGGATTGATACATGGCTATGGGGAGGGAGTGGGGCAGTGGGATTAGTGTGGGGATTGATACAGAGCTATGGGGAGAGAGTGGGGCAGTGGGATTAGTTTGGGATTGATACAGGGCTATGGGGAGAGAGCGGGGCAGTGGGATTAGTTTGGGATTGATACAGGGCTATGGGGAGAGAGCGGGGCAGTGGGATTAGTTAGGGGATTGATACAGGGCTGTGGGGAGAGAGCGGGGCAGTGGGATTAGTTTGGGGATTGATACAGGGCTATGGGGAGAGAGTGGGGCAGTGGGATTAGTTTGGGGATTGATACAGGGCTATGGGGAGAGAGCGGGGCAGTGGGATTAGTTTGGGGATTGATACAGGGCTATGGGGAGAGAGTGGGACAGTGGGATTAGTTTGGGATTGATACAGGACTATGGGGAGAGAGTGGGGCAATGGGATTAGTGTGGGATTGATACAGGGCTATGGGGAGAGAGCGGGGCAGTGGGATTAGTTTGGGGATTGATACAGGGCTATGGGGAGAGAGCGGGGCAGTGGGATTAGTTTGGGGAGGGGATGCCAAGGCCTTTGAAAGTGGGCGGACGAGATTCACTGAGGCAATCCCAGGGACGAAAGGCAAGAAACTGAGGCACTTTTCATTCGAATGTAGAAGCTGAAGAGGAGGATCTGAAAGAGGGGTTCAAAATTATTCGATGCTTGAACGGATAATGTGGAGTGAATACATTCCCACTGGTCAATAAAAACATAAATACAGGGCATAAATTTAAGGCCATCACCAAAAGAATGAAAGTAGAGGTTCAGAGAATTTTATCTTTTACACTTAAGTGTTGTTCGCACACAGGATATCCAAGGAGAAACAGTGGGATAAGCAGAGTCCAGAATAGCTTTCAGAGGGAAATGGGGAAACGGAGGGGAATGGGACTGAGGGGAGATCTTTCAGAGAGAGAGTGGCACAGGGGGAGATGGGGTGAATGGGGAAAGGGGGAATGGGACTGAGGGGAGAGATCTTTCAGAGAGAGGGGCACAGGGGATGATAGGGTGAATGGGGAAAGGGACTGAGGGGAGAGATCTTTCAGAGAGAGGGGCACAGGGGGCGATGGGGTGAATGGGGAAAGGGGGAATGGGACTGAGGGGAGAGATCTTTCATAGAGAGAGGGGCACAGGGGGAGATGGGGTGAATGGGGAAAGGGGGAATGGGACTGAGGGGAGAGATCTTTCAGAGAGAGAGGGGCACGGGGGGAGATGGGGTGAATGGGGAAAGGGGGAATGGGACTGAGGGGAGAGATCTTTCAGAGAGAGGGGGCACAGGGGGCGATGGGGTGAATGGGGAAAGGGGGAATGGGACTGAGGGGAGAGATCTTTCAGAGAGAGGGGCACGGGGGAGATGGGGTGAATGGGGAAAGGGGGAATGGGACTGAGGGGAGTGCTCTTTCAGAGAGAGGGGCACAGGGGGAGATGGGGTGAATGGGGAAATGGGACTGAGGGGAGAGATCTTTCAGAGAGAGGGGGCACAGGGGGCGATGGGGTGAATGGGGAAAGTGGGAATGGGACTGAGGGGAGAGCTCTTTCAGAGAGAGGGGCACAGGGGGAGATGGGGTGAATGGGGAAAGGGGGAATGGGACTGAGGGGAGTGATCTTTCAGAGAGAGAGGGGCACAGGGGGAGATGGGGTGAATGGGGAAAGGGGGAATGGGACTGAGGGGAGAGATGTTTCAGAGAGAGAGAGGCACAGGGGGAGATGGGGTGAATGGGGAAAGGGGGAATGGGACTGAGGGGAGAGATCTTTCAGAGAGAGGGGGCACAGGGGGAGATGGGGTGAATGGGGAAAGGGGTAATGGGACTGAGGGGAGAGATCTTTCAGAGAGAGGGGCACAGGGGATGATAGGGTGAATGGGGAAAGGGGGAATGGGACTGAGGGGAGAGATCTTTCAGAGAGAGGGGCACAGGGGGAGATGGGGTGAATGGGGAAAGGGGAGTGGGACTGAGGGGAGAGATCTTTCAGAGAGAGAGGGGCACAGGGGGAGATGGGGCGAATGGGGAAAGGGGTAATGGGACTGAGGGGAGAGATCTTTCAGAGAGAGAGGGGCACGGGGGGAGATGGGGTGAATGGGGAAAGGGGGAATGGGACTGAGGGGAGAGATCTTTCAGAGAGAGAGGGGCACAGGGGGAGATGGGGTGAATGGGGAAATGGGGAATGGGACTGAGGGGAGAGATCTTTCAGAGAGAGGGGGCACAGGGGGCGATGGGGTGAATGGGGAAAGGGGGAATGGGACTGAGGGGAGAGCTCTTTCAGAGAGAGGGGCACAGGGGGAGATGGGGTGAATGGGGAAAGGGGGAATGGGACTGAGGGGAGTGATCTTTCAGAGAGAGAGGGGCACAGGGGGAGATGGGGTGAATGGGGAAAGGGGGAATGGGACTGAGGGGAGAGATGTTTCAGAGAGAGAGAGGCACAGGGGGAGATGGGGTGAATGGGGAAAGGGGGAATGGGACTGAGGGGAGAGATCTTTCAGAGAGAGGGGGCACAGGGGGAGATGGGGTGAATGGGGAAAGGGGTAATGGGACTGAGGGGAGAGATCTTTCAGAGAGAGGGGCACAGGGGGCGATGGGGTGAATGGGGAAAGGGGGAATGGGACTGAGAGGAGAGATCTTTCAGAGAGAGGGGCACAGGGGGCGATGGGGTGAATGGGGAAAGGGGGAATGGGACTGAGGGGAGAGATCTTTCAGAGAGAGAGGGGCACGGGGGGAGATGGGGTGAATGGGGAAATGGGGAATGGGACTGAGGGGAGAGATCTTTCAGAGAGAGGGGGCACAGGGGGCAATGGGGTGAATGGGGAAAGGGGGAATGGGACTGAGGGGAGAGATCTTTCAGAGAGAGGGGCACAGGGGGAGATGGGGTGAATGGGGAAAGGGGTAATGGGACTGAGGGGAGAGCTCTTTCAGAGAGAGGGGCACAGGGGGTGATAGGGTGAATGGGGAAAGGGGGAATGGGACTGAGGGGAGAGATCTTTCAGAGAGAGGGGCACGGGGGGAGATGGGGTGAATGGGGAAAGGGGGAATGGGACTGAGGGGAGTGCTCTTTCAGAGAGAGGGGCACAGGGGGAGATGGGGTGAATGGGGAAAGGGGGAATGGGAGTGAGGGGAGAGATCTTTCAGAGAGAGATGAGCACGGGGGGAGATGGGGTGAATGGGGAAATGGGGAATGGGACTGAGGGGAGAGATCTTTCAGAGAGAGGGGGCACAGGGGGCGATGGGGTGAATGGGGAAAGGGGGAATGGGACTGAGGGGAGAGCTCTTTCAGAGAGAGGGGCACAGGGGGAGATGGGGTGAATGGGGAAAGGGGGAATGGGACTGAGGGGAGTGATCTTTCAGAGAGAGAGGGGCACAGGGGGAGATGGGGTGAATTGGGAAAGGGGGAATGGGACTGAGGGGAGAGATGTTTCAGAGAGAGAGAGGCACAGGGGGAGATGGGGTGAATGGGGAAAGGGGGAATGGGACTGAGGGGAGAGATCTTTCAGAGAGAGGGGCACAGGGGGAGATGGGGTGAATGGGGAAAGGGGGAATGGGACTGAGGGGAGAGATCTTTCAGAGAGAGGGGCACAGGGGGAGATGGGGTGAATGGGGAAAGGGGGAATGGGACTGAGGGGAGAGATCTTTCAGAGAGAGGGGCACAGTGGGCGATGGGGTGAATGGGGAAAGGGGGAATGGGACTGAAGGGAGAGATCTTTCAGAGAGAGGGGCACAGGGGGAGATGGGGTGAATGGGGAAAGGGGTAATGGGACTGAGGGGAGAGATCTTTCAGAGAGAGAGAGGCACAGGGGGAGATGCGGTGAATGGGGAAATCGGGAATGGGACTGAGGGGAGAGATCTTTCAGAGAGAGAGAGGCACAGGGGGAGATGGGGTGAATGGGGAAAGGGGGAATGGGACTGAGGGGAGTGCTCTTTCAGAGAGAGAGGGGGGCACAGGGGACGATGGGGTGAATGGGGAAAGGGGTAATGGGACTGAGGGGAGAGATCTTTCAGAGAGAGGGGAGGCACAGGTGGCGATGGGGTGAATGGGGAAAGGGGGAATGGGACTGAGGGGAGTGCTCTTTCAGAGAGAGAGAGGCACAGGGGGCGATGGGGGGAATGGGGGAATGGGACTGAGGGGAGAGATCTTTCAGAGAGAGAGAGGCACAGTCATGTTGAGCTGAATGATCTCCTTGTGAGCTGTAATCGTCGGTCTTGTTATTCCACGGTCAATGGTGAATTCTGTCCAATTTTCGATCCTCTCCCTGCAGACCCAAGGCACTCTTTGTCACTCCTGTCACGGGAAGGATCGCTGTGTTGTGGAGATCATAGGTGGGTGCCTGCAGACGTCCCCCATTTAGAATTTCCCAGGTCATTGCAAACAGGTCGAGAACATCGGAAATCTGCATCAACGCACGATAACCACGGCGGCAATGCCCTCCATCTTTTCCTGGTATGCTGCTGCTGTTCGTGTGAAATGTCCCTCTCAGCAATCCCCTCCCCCACATATCGGGCACGCCTCGTTTTATTTCTGTGTTTGCGTAACCCAGAAGGACTGTGCGATTGCCGATCTAGAACACGGCGAAAAGAAACATTCTGTTCTCTGACAATTATTTTGGTAATAAAAAGCAGCAATAAACATGTCACGGCGGTTTGAATCAGTTTGTTGTTCAGTTCTTGCCCTGCCCTTGTATCGATGATTGACGCCCACTATTGATCACCGCACTTCAAAAATCAAACAGGTCTGAGTGGCAGGAAGGATCAAGACCATTGGGTGTCATCTGATAACTGTCATCGTCCCGCATCCCTCCCCATCTCTCTATCTCTCTCTCCGTCTGTCTCACTCTCTCTCTCTATCTCTCTCCGTCTGTCTCACTCTCTCTCTCTCTCTCTATCTATCTGTATCTCTCTCTGTGTCTCTCTCTCTCTATATCTCTCTCTCTCTCTCTCTGTCTATCTGTCTCTCTCTCTCTCTGTCTGTCTATCTGTATCTCTCTCTCTCTCTGTATCTCTGTCTATCTGTATCTCTCTCTCTCTGTCTATCTGTCTCTCTCTCTCTCTGTCTGTCTATCTGTATCTCTCTCTGTCTATCTGTCTCTCTCTCTCTCTGTCTGTCTATCTGTATCTCTCTCTCTCTCTCTCTCTCTGTATCTCTGTCTATCTGTATCTCTCTCTCTGTCTATCTGTATCTCTCTCTCTGTCTATCTGTATCTCTCTCTCTCTGTCTATCTGTATCTCTCTCTGTCTATCTGTCTCTCTCTCTGTCTAACTGTATCTCACTCTCTCTCTCTCTCTCTCTATCTCTGTCTATCTGTCTCTCTCTCTCTTTGTCTATCTGTACCTCTCTCTCTCTCTCTGTATCTCTCTCTGTCTCTATCTGTATCTCTCTCTCTGTCTTTCTGTATCTCTCTCTCTGTCTCCGTCTATCTGTCTCTCTCTCTCTCTGTCTATCTGTACCTCTCTCTCTGTATCTCTCTCTGTCTCTATCTGTATCTCTCTCTCTGTCTTTCTGTATCTCTCTCTCTCTCTCCGTCTATCTGTCTCTCTCTCTCTCTCTCTCCCTGTCTATCTCTCTCTCTCTCTCTCTCCCTGTCTATCTCTCTCTCTGTCTGTCTACCTGCATCTCTCTGACTCTCTTGCTGCAGCATCTTTCAGCATCACACTTTTTAAATTGATTCTCCGGATGTGGGTGTCGCTGGCGAGGCCGGCATTTATTGCCCATCCCTAATTGCCCTTGAGAAGGTGGTGGTGAGCCGCCTTCTTGAACCGCTGCAGTCCGTGTGGTGACGGTTCTCCCACAGTGCTGTTAGGAAGGGAGTTCCAGGATTTTGACCCAGCGACGATGAAGGAACGGCCGATATATTTCCAAGTCGGGATGGTGTGTGACTTGGAGGGGAACGTGCAGGTGGTGTTGTTCCCATGTGCCTGCTGCCCTTGTCCTTCTAGGTGGTAGAGGTCGCGGGCTTGGGAGGTGCTGTTGAAGAAGCCTTGGCGAGTTGCTGCAGTGCATCCTGTGGATGGTACACACTGCAGCCACAGTGCGCCGGTGGTGAAGGGAGTGAATGTTTAGGGTGGTGGATGGGGTGCCAATCAAATGGATTACATCGTGTTACATCGAAACTACAGCACAGAAATAGGCCATTCGGCCCAATTGGTCCATGCCAGTGTTTATGCTCCACACGAGCCTCCTCCCTCGCTACTTCAACTCACCCTATCAGCATATCCTTCCATTCCTTTCTCCCTCATGTGTTTATCCAGCTTCCCCCTTAAATCCATCTCCACTATTCCCCTCGACTACTCCTTGTGGGAGCGAGTTCCACATTCCCACCGCTCTCTGGGGAAAGAAGGTTCTCCTGAATTCCCCGATTGGATTTATCAGTGACTCTCTTATATTTATGGCCCCCCCCCTAGTTCTGGTCTCTCCCCCCAAAAGTGGAGACATCTTCTCTACGTCTACCCTATCGAACCCTCTCATAATCTTAAAGACCTCCATCAGGTCACCCCTCAGTCTGCTCTTTTCCAGAGAAAAGAGTCCCAGCCTGTTCAGCCTTCCCTGACAAGGATATCCTCTCAGTTCTGGTATCATCCTTGTAAATCTTTTTTGCACCCTCTCCAGTGCCTCTACATCCTTTCTCTAATATGGAGACCAGAACTGTGCACAGTGCTCCGAGTGTGGTCTAACCAAGGTATATGGAGACCAGAACTGTGCACAGTGCTCCGAGTGTGGTCTAACCAAGGTATATGGAGACCAGAACTGTGCACAGTGCTCCAAGTGTGGTCTAACCAAGGTATATGGAGACCAGAACTGTGCACAGTGCTCCGAGTGTGGTCTAACCAAGGTATATGGAGACCAGAACTGTGCACAGTGCTCCAAGTGTGGTCTAACCCAGGTATATGGAGACCAGAACTGTGCACAGTGCTCCAAGTGTGGTCTAACCAAGGTATATGGAGACCAGAACTGCGCACAGGGGTTGCGAATGGAACTGAACACTGTGCAATCATCAGCGAACATCCCCACTTCTGACCTTATGATGGAGGGAAGGTAATTGATGAAGCAGCTGAAGATGGTTGGGCCTAGGACACTGCCCTGAGGAACTCCTGCAGCAATGCCCTGGGGCTGAGATGATTGGCCTCCAACAACCACTACCATCTTCCTTTGTGCTAGGTATGACTACAGCCACTGGAGAGTTTTCCCCCTGATTCCCATTGATTTCAATTTTACTCGGGCTCCTTGGTGCCACACTCGGTCAAATGCTGCCTTGATGTCAAGGGCAGTCACTCTCACCTCACCTCTGGAATTCAGCTCTTTTGTCCATGTTTGGACGAAGGCTGTAATGAGGTCTGGAGCCGAGTGGTCCTGGCGGAACCCAAACTGAGCATCGGTGAGCAGGTTATTGGTGAGTAAGTGCCGCTTGATAGCACTGTCGACAACACCTTCCATCACTTTGCTGATGATTGAGAGTAGACTGATGGGGCGGTAATTGGCCGGATTGGATTTGTCCTGCTTTTTGTCGACAGGACATACCTGGGCAATTTTCCACATTGTCGGGTAGATGCCAGTGTTGTAGCTGTACTGGAACAGATTGGCTAGAGGTGTGGCCAGTTCTGGAGCACAGGTGTTCAGCACTACAGCTGGGATGTTGTCGGGGCCCATAGCCTTTGCTGTATCCAGTGCACTCAGCCGTTTCTTGATATCACGTGGAGTGAATTGAATTGGCTGGAAGCTGGTACCTGTGATGGTGGGGATATCGGGAGGAGGCCGAGAAGGATCATTCACTCGGCACTTCTAGCTGAAGACGGTTGCAAATTATTCAGCCTTGTCTTTTTAAATCACGTGTTGGGCTCCACCATCATTGAGGATGGGGATGGTCATGGACCCTCCTCGTCCCGTTAGTTATTTAATTGATGACCACGATTCGCAACCCCTCAGATAATGAAGCAGTCCGAGCCCGCATGCAGCAAGACCTGGACAACATCCAGGCTTGGGCTCATAAGTGGCAAGTAACATTCGCACCGGACAAGTGCCAGGCAATGACCATCTCCAACAAGAGAGAGTCTAACCACCTCCCCTTGACATTCAATGGCATTACCATCGCCGAATCCCCCACCATCAACATCCTGGGGGTCACCATTGACCAGAAACTTAACTGGACCAGCCATATAAATACTGTGGCTACAAGAGCAGGTCAGAGGCTGGGTATTCTGTGGCGAGTGACTCACCTCCTGACTCCCCAAAGCCTTTCCACCATCTACAAGGCACAAGTCAGGAGTGTGATGGAATACTCTCCGCTCGCCTGGATGAGTGCAGCTCCAACAACACTCAAGAAGCTCGACACCATCCAGGACAAAGCAGCCCGCTTGATTGGCACCCCATCCACCACCCTAAACATTCACTCCCTTCACCACCGGCGCACTGTGGCTGCAGTGTGTACCATCCACAGGATGCACTGCAGCAACTCCCCAAGGCTTCTTCGACAGCACCTCCCAAACCCGCGACCTCTACCACCTAGAAGGACAAGGGCAGCAGGCACATGGGAACAACACCACCTGCACGTTTCCCTCCAGGTCACACACCATCCCGACTTGGAAATATATCGCCGTTCATTCATCGTCGCTGGGTCAAAATCCTGGAACTCCCTTCCTAACAGCACTGTGGGAGAACCTTCACCACACGGACTGCAGCGGTTCAAGAAGGCGGCTCACCACCACCTTCTCAGGGATCAATTATGGATGGGCAATAAATGCCGGCCTCACCAGCGACGTCCACGTCCCATGAATGAATAATAGAAAAACAGTGCCTCGTGAATACCCAGTTTTGAGCTGCTCGTTCTGTTCTGAATCTAGTCCGTGCCGGCTCTATGCAAGAGCAATCCAGTTAGTCCCACTCCCCCGCCCTATTCCTGCAGCCCTGCAATTTTTTTCCTTTCAAGTATTTATCAGTTCCCTTTTGAAGGCCATGATTGAATCTGCCTCCACCACCCCCTCGAGCAGTGCATTCCAGATCCCAACCACTCGCTGGGGAAAAAAGATTCTCCTCATGTCACCTTTGGTTCTTTTGCCAATCACCTTAAATCTATGTCCTCTGGTCCTTGACCCTTCCGCCAATGGGGAACAGTTTTCCTCTATCTACTCTGTCTCGACCCTTCATGATTTTGAACCCCTCGATCAAATCTCCTTGCGACCGTCTCTGATCCAAGAACAATCCCAGCTTCTCCAGTCTATCCACGTAACTAAAGTCCCTCATCCCTGAAATCATTCTAGTAAATCTCTCCTGCACCCTCTCTAAGGCCTTCACATCTTTCCTAAAGTGCGGGGCCCAGAACTGGACACAATGCTCCAGTTGTGGCCGAACCAGTGTTTTATATAAAGGTTCATCATGACATCCATACTTTTGTACTCTCTGCCTCTATTTATAAAGCCCAGGATCCCGTATGCTTTTTTAACCGCTTTCTCAACCTGCCCTGCCACCTTCAACGGTTTGTGCACATATACCCCCAGATCTCTCGGTTCCTGTACCCCTTTTAGAATTGCACCCTCTAGTTTATTTTGCCTCTCCTCGTTCTTCCTACTGAAATGTATCACTTTGCATTTTTCTGCGTTAAATTTCATCTGCCACGTGTCCGCCCAGTCCACCAGCCTGTCTATATCCTCTTGAAGTCTATCACTATCCTCCTCACTGTTTACTACCCTTAAGTTAGCTTAACCCTTAAGTTAGCTTAACAACATTGTAGTTGTTGTTAAGCTAACTTAAGGGTTAAGTCATGGCAGGAGATCCCACAGCCGTGTCACGTTCCTCTTGTGGGATGTGGGAATTCAGGGCTCCTTCCTGTATCCCTGATTCCTTCACCTGCGGGAAGTGTGTCCAGCTGCAGCTATTGTTTGACCGCTTGACGGCTCTGGAGCTGCGGATGGACTCACTTTGGAGCATCCGCGATGCTGAGAAAGTTGTGGATAGCACGTTCAGTGAGTTGGTCACACCGCAGATAAAAATTACTGAGGGAGATAGTGAATGGGTGACCAACAGACAGAGGAAGAGTAGGAAGGCAGTGCAGGGGTCCCCTGCGGTCATCTCCCTCCAAAACAGGTATACCGTTTTGGATACTGTTGGGGGAGATGGCTCACCAGGGGAAGGTGGCAGTGGCCAGGTTCATGGCACCGTGGCTGGCTCTGCTGCACAGGAGGGCAGGAAAAAGAGTGGCAGAGCTATAGTGATAGGGGACTCGATTGTAAGGGGAATAGACAGGCGTTTCTGCGGACGCAACCGAGACTCCAGGATGGTATGTTGCCTCCCTGGTGCAAGGGTCAAGGATGTCTCGGAGCGGCTGCAGGACATTCTGGAGGGGGAGAGTGAACAGCCAGCTGTCGTGGTGCATATAGGCACCAACGATATAGGTAAAAAACAGGATGAGGTCCTACAAGCTGAATTTAGGGAGTTAGGAGTTAAACTAAAGAGTAGGACCTCAAAGGTAGTAATCTCAGGATTGCTACCAGTGCCACGGGCTATTCAGAGTAGGAATGACAGGATAGCTAGGATGAATACGTGGCTTCAGAGATGGTGCAAGAGGGAGGGATTCAAATTCCTGGGCCATTGGAACCGGTTCTGGGGGAGGTGGGACCAGTACAAATTGGACGGTCTGCATCTGGGCAGGACTGGAACCAATGTCCGAGGGGGAGTGTTTGCTAGTGCTGTTGGGGAGGGTTTAAACTAAAGTGGCAGGGGGATGGGAACCGATGCAGGAAGTCAGTGGGAAATAAAGTGGTGACAGAAACAAAAGGAAGAAAGGGAGAGTGTACAGAACATGACCGGACAGATGGTCTGAGAAAGCAGGGCAAAGACCAAGGGAAGTCAAGATTAAACTGCATTTATTTCAATGCAAGAAGTCTGATGGGCAAGGCAGATGAACTCAGGGCATGGATGGATACATGGGACTGGGATAGAGTCATAGAGTTATCCAGCACGGATAGAGGCCCTTCGGCCCATCGTGTCCGTGCCGGCCATCAGCCCTGTCTACTCTAATCCCATATTCTAGCATTTGGTCCGTCGCCTTGTATGCTATGGCATTTCAAGTGCTCATCCAAATGCTTCTTGAATGTTGTGAGGGTTCCTGCCTCCACAACCCTTTCAGACAGTGAGTTCCAGACTCCAACCACCCTCTGGGTGAAAAAGTTCTTTCTCAAATCCCCTCTAAACCTCCCGCCTTTTACCTTGAATCTATGTCCCCTTGTTATAGAACCCTCAACGAAGGGAAAAAGCTCCTTAGTATCCATCCTATCTGTGCCCCTCATAATTTTGTACACCTCAATCATGTCCCCCCTCAGCCTCCTCTGCTCCAAGGAAAACAAACCCAATCTTCCCAGTCTCTCTTCATAGCTGAAGCGCTCCAGCCCTGGTAACATCCTGGTGAATCTCCTCTGCACCCTCTCCAAAGCGATCACATCCTTCCTGTAGTGTGGCGACCAGAACTGCACACAGTACTCCAGCTGTGGCCTAACCAATGGGAGCTTTTAACAAAGGTGATGCAGTAATCGTGGGGGACTTTAATCTTCATATAGACTGGACAAATCAAATCGGCAAAGGTAGTTTGGAGAACGAGTTCATGGAACGTATTCGAGACGGTTTCCTGGAGCAATACGTCAGGGAACCAACCAGGGAACAGGTTATTTTAGATCTTGTATTGTGTAATGAGACAGGGTTAATTAGTAATCTCACAGTAAAGGATCCTCTGGGGAAGAGCGATCATAATATGACAGAATTTCACATTGAGTTTGAGAGTGACTTAAGTCAGAAACTAGAGTCTTAATCTTAAATGAAGCCATTGGGAATTAAATTAAAGGGTATGACGCTTGAAAAGCAAAGGCAAACGTTTAAAGAAATATTTCAATATTCTCAACGAATATACATTCCATTGAGAAATAAAAACTCCACGGGAAAAGTGATCCACCTATGACTAACTAAAGAAGTTAAGGATAGTATTACATTAAAAGAAGAAGCTTATAATGTTACCAAGAAGAGTAGTAAGCCTGAGGGTTGGAGAGTTTTAGAAACCAGAAAAGGACAACCAAAAAATTGATCAAAAGAGAGAAAATAGAATATGAAAGTAAACTAGCAAGAAATATAAAAACAGATTGTAAGAGCTTCTTCAAGTATGTAAAAGGAAGAGAGCAGCAAAAGGAATTGTTGGTCCCCTAGAGGCTGAGACAGGAGAAATTATAATGGGGAATCAGGAAATGGCAGATGTTTTTTTTTAGCTCGTTCATGGGATGTGGGCGTCGCTGGCGAGGCCGGCATTTATTGCCCATCCCTAATTGCCCCTTGAGAAGGTGGTGGTGAGCCGCCTTCTTGAACCGCTGCAGTCCGTGTGGTGAAGGTTCTCCCACAGTGCTGTTAGGAAGGGAGTTCCAGGATTTTGACCCAGCGACGATGAAGGAACGGCGATATATTTCCAAATTGGGATGGTGTGTGACTTGGAGGGGAACGTGCAGGTGGTGTTGTTCCCATGTACCTGCTGCCCTTGTCCTTCTAGGTGGTAGAGGTCGTGGGTTTGGGAGGTGCTGTCGAAGAAGCCTTGGCGAGTTGCTGCAGTGCATCCTGTGGATGGTGCACACTGCAGCCACAGTGCGCCGGTGGTGAAGGAAGTGAATGTTTATGGTGGTGGATGGGGTGCCAATCAAGCAGGCTGTTTTGTCCTGGATGGTGTCGAGCTTCTTGAGTGTTGTTGGAGCTGCACTCATCCAGGCAAGTGGAGAGTATTCCATCACACTCCTGACTTGTGCCTTGTAGATGGTGGAAAGGCTTTGGGGAGTCAGGAGGTGGGTCACTCACTGCAGAATACCCAGCCTCTGACCTGCTCTTGTAGCCACAGTATTTATATGGCTGGTCCAGTTAAGTTTCTGGTCAATGGTGACCCCCAGGATGTTGATGGTGGGGGATTCGGTGATGGTAATGCCGCTGAATGTCAAGGGGAGGTGGTTAGACTCTCTCTTGTTGGAGATGGTCATTGCCTGGCACTTGTCTGGCGCGAATGTTACTTGCCACTTATCAGCCCAAGCCTGAATGATGTCCAGGTCTTGCTGCATGCGGGCTCGGACTGCTTCATTATCTGAGGGGTTGCGAACGGAACTGAACACTGTGCAATCATCAGCGAACATCCCCATTTCTGACCTTATGATGGAGGGAAGGTCATTGATGAAGCAGCTGAAGATGGTTGGGCCGAGGACACTGCCCTGAGGAACTCCTGCAGCAATGTCCTGGGGCTGAGATGATTGGCCTCCAACAACCACTACCATCTTCCTTTGTGCTAGGTATGACTCCAGCCACTGGAGAGTTTTCCCCCTGATTCCCATTGACTTCAATTTTACTAGGGCTCCTTGGTGCCAAACTCGGTCAAATGCTGCCTTGATGTCAAGGGCAGTCACTCTCACCTCACCTCTGGAATTCAGCTCTTTTGTCCATGTTTGGACCAAGGCTGTAATGAGGTCTGGAGCTGAATGGTCCTGGCGGAACCCAAACTGAGCATCGGTGAGCAGGTTATTGGTGAGTAAGTGCCGCTTGATAGCACTGTCGATGACACCTTCCATCACTTTGCTGATGATTGAGAGTAGACTGATGGGGCGGTAATTGGCCGGATTGGATTTGTCCTGCTTTTTGTGGACAGGACATACCTGGGCAATTTTCCACATTGTCGGGTAGATGCCAGTGTTATAGCAGTGTTGTAGCTGTACTGGAACAGCTTGGCTAGAGGCACAACTAGTTCTGGAGCACAACTAGTTCTGGGATGTTGTCAGGGCCCATAGCCTTTGCTGTATCCAGTGCACTCAGCCGTTTCTTGATATCATGTGGAGTGAATCGAATTGGCTGAAGACTGGCTTCCGTGATGGTGGGGATATCGGGCGGAGGCCGAGATGGATCATCCATTCGGCACTTCTGGCTGAAGATGGTTGCAAACGCTTCAGCCTTGTCTATTGCACTCATGTGCTGGACTCCGCCATCATTGGGGATTGGGATGTTTACAGAGCCTCCTCCTCCCGTTAGTTGTTTAATTGTCCACCACCATTCACGACTGGATGTGGCAGGACTGCAGAGCTTTGATCTGATCCGTTGGTTGTGGAATCGCTTAGCTCCGTCTATAGCATGTTGCTTCCGCTGTTTAGCATGCATGTAGTCCTGAGTTGTAGCTTCACCAGGTTGGCACCTCATTTTGACGTACGCCTGGTGCTGCTCCTGGCATGCTCTTCTACACTCCTCATTGAACCAGGGTTGATCCCCTGGCTTGTTGGTAATGGTAGAGTGAGGAATATGCCGGGCCATGAGGTTACAGATTGTGCTGGAATACAATTCTGCTGCTGCTGTTGGCTGACAGCGCCTCATGGAGGCCCAGGTTTGAGCTGCGAGATGTGTTAAACACTATTTTGTATCTATCTTCACAGAGAAGGCACGAAAAGCAAACCAGAAATAGTGGGGACCAAGGGGCGAATGAGTGAGGAACTTAAAGTAAATATTATCAGTAGAGGGAAAATACTTGAGAAACGAATGGGACTAAAAGCCAATAAATCCCCTGGACCTGATGGGCTACATCCGAGGGTTCTAAAAGAGGAGGCTGCAGAGATTGTGGATGCATTGGTTGTGATCTTCCAAAATTCCCCAGGTTCTAAAACTGTCCCACCAGATAGGAAGGTCGCAAATGTAACCCCGCTATTCAAGAAAGGAGGGAGAGAGAAAACAGGGAATTACAGGCCAGTTAGTCTGACATCAGTCGTTGGGAAAATGCTGGAATCCATTAATAAGGAAGTGGTAACAGGGCAGGGGAGAGGGGGATCAATGGGGAGAGGGGGTCGATAGGGAGAGGGGTTTGATTGGGAGTGGGGGGGATTGATGGGGAGAGGGGGATCGATGGGGGGGTCGATGGGGAGAGGGGGGATCGATGGGGAGGGGGCGGGGTCGATGGGGAGAGGGGGGATCGATGGGGGGGTCGATGGGGAGAGGGGGGATCGATGGGGAGGGGGCGGGGTCGATGGGGAGAGGGGGGATCGACTGGGGGGGTCGATGGGGAGAGGGGGGATCGATGGGGAGGGGGATCGATGGGGAGAGGGGGGATCGATGGGGGGGTCGATGGGGAGAGGGGGGATCGATGGGGAGGGGGCGGGGTCGATGGGGAGAGGGGGGATCGATGGGGAGAGGGGGATCGATGGGGAGAGGGGGGATCGATGGGGAGAGGGGGGATCGCTGAGGAGAGGGGTGGGTCAATGGGGAGAGGGGTTCGACGGGGGGGTCGATGGGGAGAGGGGGGATCGATGGGGAGGGGGGATCGATGGGGAGAGGGGGGATCGATGGGGAGGGGGCGGGGTCGATGGGGAGGGGGCGGGGTCGATGGGGAGAGGGGGGATCGATGGGGAGGGGGCGGGGTCGATGGGGAGAGGGGGGATCGCTGAGGAGAGGGGGGATCGATGGGGAGAGGGGGATCGATGGGGAGAGGGGGATCGATGGGGAGAGGGGGGATCGATGGGGAGAGGGGGATCGATGGGGAGAGGGGGGATCGATGGGGAGAGGGGGGATCGATGGGGAGAGGGGGATCGATGGGGAGAGGGGGGTCGATGGGGAGAGGGGGATCGATGGGGAGAGGGGGATCGATGGGGAGAGGGGGTCGATGGGGAGAGGGGGATCGATGGGGAGAGGGGGGATCGATGGGGAGAGGGGGATCGATGGGGAGAGGGGGATCGATGGGGAGAGGGGGATCGATGGGGAGAGGGGGGATCGATGGGGAGAGGGGGGATCGATGGGGAGAGGGGGTTCGCTGAGGAGAGGGGTGGGGTCAATGGGGAGTGGGGGGATCGATGGGGACGAGGGGGGATCGCTGAGGAGAGGGGGGATCGATGGGGAGTGGGGGGATCGATGGGGAGAGGGGGTTCGCTGAGGAGAGGGGTGGGGTCAATGGGGAGAGGGGGATCGACGGGGAGAGGGGATCGATGGGGAGAGGGGGGATCGATGGGGAGAGGGGGATCGATGGGGAGAGGGAGGATCGATGGGGAGAGGGGGATCGATGGGGAGAGGGGGATCGATGGGGAGAGGGGGATCGATGGGGAGAGGGGGGATCGATGGGGAGAGAGGGGGGATCGATGGGGGGGGTCGATGGGGAGAGGGGGGATCGATGGGGAGGGGGCGGGGTCGATGGGGAGAGGGGGGATCGATGGGGGGGTCGATGGGGAGAGGGGGGATCGATGGGGAGGGGGATCGATGGGGAGAGGGGGGATCGATGGGGGGGTCGATGGGGAGAGGGGGGGATCGATGGGGAGGGGGCGGGGTCGATGGGGAGAGGGGGGATCGATGGGGAGAGGGGGATCGATGGGGAGAGGGGGGATCGATGGGGAGAGGGGGGATCGCTGAGGAGAGGGGTGGGGTCAATGGGGAGAGGGTTCGACGGGGGGTCGATGGGGAGAGGGGGGATCGATGGGGAGGGGGGGATCGATGGGGAGAGGGGGGATCGATGGGGAGGGGGCGGGGTCGATGGGGAGGGGGCGGGGTCGATGGGGAGAGGGGGGATCGATGGGGAGGGGGCGGGGTCGATGGGGAGAGGGGGATCGCTGAGGAGAGGGGGGGATCGATGGGGGAGAGGGGGATCGATGGGGAGAGGGGGGATCGATGGGGAGAGGGGGGGATCGATGGGGAGAGGGGGATCGATGGGGAGAGGGGGATCGATGGGGAGAGGGGGGATCGATGGGGAGAGGGGGATCGATGGGGAGAGGGGGGGTCGATGGGGAGAGGGGGGGATCGATGGGGAGAGGGGGATCGATGGGGAGAGGGGGATCGATGGGGAGAGGGGGATCGATGGGAGAGGGGGGTCGATGGGGAGAGGGGGATCGATGGGGAGAGGGGGATCGATGGGGAGAGGGGGGATCGATGGGGAGAGGGGGATCGATGGGGAGAGGGGGGATCGATGGGGAGAGGGGGATCGATGGGGAGAGGGGGGATCGATGGGGAGGGGGGATCGATGGGGAGAGGGGGTTCGCTGAGGAGAGGGGTGGGGTCAATGGGGAGTGGGGGATCGATGGGAGAGGGGGATCGCTGAGGAGAGGGGGGATCGATGGGGAGTGGGGGGATCGATGGGGAGAGGGGGGTTCGCTGAGGAGAGGGGTGGGGTCAATGGGGAGAGGGGGATCGACGGGGAGAGGGGATCGATGGGAGAGGGGGGATCGATGGGAGAGGGGGATCGATGGGGAGAGGGAGGATCGATGGGGAGAGGGGGATCGATGGGGAGAGGGGGATCGATGGGGAGAGGGGGATCGATGGGGAGAGGGGGATCGATGGGGAGAGGGGGATCGATGGGGAGAGGGTGTGATCGATGGGGAGAGGGTGTGATCGATGGGGAGAGGGGGATCGATGGGGAGAGGGGGATCGATGGGGAGAGGGGGATCGATGGGGAGAGGGGGGTCGATGGGGAGAGGGGGATCGATGGGGAGAGGGGATCGATGGGGAGAGGGGGATCGATGGGGAGAGGGGGATCGATGGGGAGAGGGGATCGATGGGGAGAGGGGGATCGATGGGGAGAGGGGGATCGATGGGGAGAGGGGGATCGATGGGGAGAGGGGGATCGATGGGAGAGGGGGATCGATGGGGAGAGGGGGATCGATGGGGAGAGGGGGATCGATGGGGAGAGGGGGATCGATGGGGAGAGGGGGGATCGATGGGGAGAGGGGGATCGATGGGGAGAGGGGGGATCGATGGGGAGAGGGGGGATCGATGGGGAGAGGGGGGATCGATGGGGAGAGGGGGGATCGATGGGGAGAGGGGGATCGATGGGGAGAGGGGGATCGATGGGAGAGGGGGGATCGATGGGGAGAGGGGGATCGATGGGGAGAGGGGGGATCGATGGGGAGAGGGGGGTCGATGGGGAGAGGGGGATCGATGGGGAGAGGGGGATCGATGGGGAGAGGGGGATCGATGGGGAGAGGGGGATCGATGGGGAGAGGGGGATCGATGGGGAGAGGGGGGATCGATGGGGAGGGGGATCGATGGGGAGAGGGGGGTCGATGGGGAGAGGGGGGTCGATGGGGAGGGGGGTCGATGGGGAGGGGGGTCGATGGGGAGAGGGGTGATCGATGGGGAGAGGGGGGATCGATGGGGAGAGGGGGATCGATGGGGAGGGGGGATCGATGGGGAGAGGGGGATCGATGGGAGAGGGGGGATCGATGGGAGAGGGGGTCGATGGGGAGAGGGGGATCGATGGGAGAGGGGGATCGATGGGGAGAGGGGATCGATGGGGAGAGGGGGATCGATGGGGAGAGGGGGATCGATGGGGAGAAGGGGGATCGATGGGGAGGGGGATCGATGGGGAGAGGGGGGTCGATGGGAGAGGGGGGTCGATGGGGAGGGGGGTCGATGGGGAGGGGGGTCGATGGGGAGAGGGGTGATCGATGGGGAGAGGGGGATCGATGGGGAGAGGGGATCGATGGGGAGAGGGGGGATCGATGGGGAGAGGGGGATCGATGGGGAGAGGGGGGTCGATGGGGAGAGGGTGATCGATGGGGAGAGGGGATCGATGGGGAGAGGGGGGATCGATGGGGAGAGGGGGATCGATGGGGAGAGGGGGATCGATGGGGAGAGGGGGATCGATGGGGAGAGGGGGATCGATGGGAGAGGGGGATCGATGGGGAGAGGGGGGGTCGATGGGGAGAGGGGGATCGATGGGGAGAGGGGGATCGATGGGGAGAGGGGGATCGATGGGGAGAGGGGATCGATGGGGAGAGGGGGGATCGATGGGGAGAGGGGGGGTCGATGGGGAGAGGGGGCATCGATGGGGAGAGGGGGGGGTCGATGGGGAGAGGGGGGTCGATGGGGAGAGGGGGATCGATGGGGAGAGGGGGATCGATGGGGAGCAGGGGATCGACGGGGAGAGGGGATCGACGGGGAGAGGGGGTCGATGGGGAGAGGGGGATCGATGGGGAGAGGGGGTCGATGGGGAGAGGGGGTCGATGGGGAGAGGTGGATCGATGGGGAGAGGGGGATCGATGGGGAGAGGGGGATCGATGGGGAGAGGGGGGTCGATGGGGAGAGGGGGATCGATGGGGAGAGGGGGATCGATGGGGAGAGGGGGGTCGATGGGGAGAGGGGGATCGATGGGGAGAGGGGGATCGATGGGGAGAGGGGGTCGATGGGGAGAGGGGGATCGATGGGGAGAGGGGGATCGATGGGGAGAGGGGGATCGATGGGAGAGGGGGTCGATGGGGAGAGGGGGATCGATGGGGAGAGGGGGGATCGATGGGGAGAGGGGGGTCGATGGGGAGAGGGGGTCGATGGGGAGAGGGGGATCGATGGGGAGAGGGGGATCGATGGGGAGAGGGGGATCGATGGGGGAGAGGGGGATCGATGGGGGAGATGGGGAGGGGGATCGATGGGGAGAGGGGGTCGATGGGGAGAGGGGGATCGATGGGGACGAGGGAGGGATCGGGGATAGAGGGAGAGGGGGATCGATGGGGAGAGGGGGTCGATGGGGAGAGGGGATCGATGGGGAGAGGGGGATCGATGGGGAGAGGGGTGATATCCAGCTCAGAGGGGAAGGATCAGGCTGGTTCAATGGCCAGATAGCCCCCAATGAATGGAGTCATGAAGGACGGTTCTTTCATTGAAGCTTCAGGTGCGTAAAACAGAAAACATTTTTGAAAACTTTCTCCCACTATGAAACTGTCTCACACTCCCGAACAACCTACACTGAATCTTTGTCTGATTCTTACATTGGCCTCTCTTCATGATCTTTCACTCCGCACTCACCTGCACCACAGTGAGCCAGGTGCCACGTCTGACACTGGCCGCTCCCAGACAAGTCACACTTTGGCAAGAGAGGGATCCATAAAACAACCTGATGGCCATCAAATGACACGCTGTGCTTTACTTTAGCAGAGTATCAGAGGGCAGTTTGCCCCTTCTGCTCGTTTTTGCTCTGGATTACTGCAATCAATCACCTTAAAAATTCACTGGGAAGGGCCAACTTACACATGCAGAGAGGAATGAATGGAGCAGTCAAGTAATTATAAGCTGCCGATAATAAAGAACAGATAATTTATCAGAGAAATGACACTCTCAGCTGAAAGGAGCTGGAATGTGTGAAACACGATGCAAATTAAAAGAGATTACTGACAAGGGAAGAAGCAGCACGTTACTGTCCAGATTACGAGACAGCAACCTGAGAGCAGCAGTGCCTGGATTTACAAAACGAAGAATGCCATTCGGCCCATTGCCCCTGTGTGCTATCTCTGACAGAGCTCTCCTCTCAGTCCCACTCCCCTGCCTGTTTTAAGTTTATCATTTCCAAATATTTCACAAATTCCTCCGTAAAATCTCATCTGGATTCTGTGAGACCCACTGTTTCTGGTCAGCCATTCTATGTTTCCACACTGGACTGAGAGACACCAGTTAGTGTACAGATATCTCCCTGAGAGAGAGGGGACTGAGAGACACCAGTCAGTGTACAGATATCTCCCTGAGAGAGAGGGGACTGAGAGACACCAGTCAGTGTACACATATCTCCCTGAGAGAGAGGGGACTGAGAGAAACCAGTCAGTGTACAGATATCTCCCTGAGAGAGGGGGGACTGAGAGAAACCAGTCAGTGTACAGATATCTCCCTGAGAGAGAGGGGACTGAGAGACACCAGTCAGTGTACAGATATCTCCCTGAGAGAGAGAGGACTGAGAGACACCAGTCAGTGTGCAGATATCTCCCTGAGAGAGAGGACTGAGAGACACCAGTCAGTGTGCAGATATCTCCCTGAGAGAGAGGGGACTGAGAGACACCAGTCAGTGTACAGATATCTCCCTGAGAGAGAGGGGACTGAGAGACACCAGTCAGTGTACAGATATCTCCCTGAGAGAGAGGGACTGAGAGACACCAGTCAGTGTACAGATATCTCCCTGAGAGAGAGGGGCTGAGAGACACCAGTCAGTGTACAGATATCTCCCTGAGAGAGAGGGACTGAGAGACACCAGTCAGTGTACAGATATCTCCCTGAGAGAGAGGGGACTGAGAGACACCAGTCAGTGTACAGATATCTCCCTGAGAGAGAGGGGACTGAGAGACACCAGTCAGTGTACAGATATCTCCCTGAGAGAGGGGGGACTGAGAGACACCAGTCAGTGTACAGATATCACCCTGAGAGAGAGAGGACTGAGAGACACCAGTCTGTGTACAGATATCTCCCTGAGAGAGAGGGACTGAGAGACACCAGTCAGTGTACAGATATCTCCCTGAGAGAGAGGGGACTGAGAGACACCAGTCAGTGTACAGATATCTCCCTGAGAGAGAGGGGACTGAGAGACACCAGTCAGTGAACAGATATCTCCCTGAGAGAGAGGGGACTGAGAGACACCAGTCAGTGTACAGATATCTCCCTGAGAGAGAGGGGACTGAGAGACACCAGTCAGTGCACAGATAGGAACATAGGAACAGGAGTAAGCCATTCAGCCCCTTGTGCCTGCTCCGCCATTTGATAAGATCATGGCTGATCTGTGATCTAACTCCATATACCTGCCTTTGGCCCATATCCCTTAAGACCTTTGGTTGCCAAAAAGCTATCTATCTCAGATTTAAATTTAGCAATTGAGCTAGTATCAATTGCCGTTTGCGGAAGAGAGTTCCAAACTTCTACCTCCCTTTGTGTGTAGAAATGTTTTCTAATCTCGCTCCTGAAAGTTCGGGCTCTAATTTTTAGACGGTGCCCCCTACTCCTAGAATCCCCAACCAGCGGAAATAGTTTCTCTCTATCCACCCTATCTGTTCCCCTTAATATCTTATAAACTTCGATCAGATCACCCCTTAACCTTCGAAACTCCAGAGAATACAACCCCAATTTGTGTAATCTCTCCTCGTAACTTAACCCTTGACGTCCCGGTATCATTCTAGTAAACCTACGCTGCACTCCCTCCAAGGCCAACATGTCCTTCCGAAGGTGCGGTGCCCAGAACTGCTCACAGTACTCCAGGTGCGGTCTAACCAGGGTTTTGTATAGCTGCAGCATAACTTCTGCCCCCTTGTACTCCAGTCCTTGAGATATAAAGGCCAGCATTCCATTAGCCTTCTTGATTATTTTCTGCACCTGTTCATGACACTTCAATGATCTATGTACCTGAACCCCTAAGTCCCTTTGGACATCCACTGTTTTTAACTTTTTACCATTTAGAAAATATCCTGTTCTATCCTTTTTTGATCCAAAGTGGATGACCTCACATTTGTCTCCATTGAATTTAATTTGCCACAGTTTTGCCCATTCCCCTAATCTATCAATATCACTTTGTAATTTTATGTTTTCTCAACAATGCTTAGAAAGCCACCAATCTTTGTGTCATCGGCAAACTTAGATATGAGACTTTCTATGCCTTCATCTAAGTCGTTAACAAATATTGTGAATAATTGAGGCCCCAAGACAGATCCCTGCGGGACTCCACTAGTCACATCCTGCCAATGTGAGTACCTTCCCATTATCCCTACTGTCTGTCGCCTTTCGCTCAGCCAACTTCCGAACCAAGTCCGTACTTTTCCCTCGATTCCATGGGCTTCTATCTCAGCTAACAGTGTACAGATATCTCCCTGAGAGAGAGGGGACTAAGAGACACCAGTCAGTGCACAGATATCTCCCTGAGAGACACCAGTCAATGTACAGATATCTCCCTGAGAGAGAGAGGGACTGAGAGACACCAGTCATTGTACAGATATCACCCTGAGAGAGGGGACTGAGAGACACCAGTCAGTGTACAGATATCTCCCTGAGAGAGGGGACTGAGAGACACCAGTCAGTGTACAGATATCTCCCTGAGAGAGAGGACTGAGAGACACCAGTCAGTGTAAAGATATCTCCCTGAGAGAGGGGTCTGAGAGACACCAGTCAGTGTACAGATATCTCCCTGAGAGAGAGAGGGACTGAGAGACACCAGTCATTGTATAGATATCTCCCTGAGAGAGAGAGGGGACTGAGAGACACCAGTCAGTGTCCAGATATCTCCCTGAGAGAGAGGGGACTGAGAGTCACCAGTCAGTGTCCAGATATCTCCCTGAGAGAGAGGGGACTGAGAGACACCAGTCAGTGTACAGATATCTCCCTGAGAGAGAGGGGACTGAGAGACACCAGTCAGTGTACAGATATCTCCCTGAGAGAGAGGGACTGAGAGACACCAGTCAGTGTACAGATATCTCCCTGAGAGAGATAGGGACTGAGAGACACCAGTCAGTGTACAGATATCTCCCTGAGAGAGAGGGGACTGAGAGACACCAGTCAGTGCACAGATATCACCCTGAGAGAGAGGGAACTGAGAGACACCAGTCAGTGTACAGATATCTCCCTGAGAGAGAGGGACTGAGAGACACCAGTCAGTGTACAGATATCTCCCTGAGAGAGAGGGGACTGAGAGACACCAGTCAGTGTACAGATATCTCCCTGAGAGAGAGAAAGGACTGAGAGACACCAGTCAGTGTACAGATATCTCCCTGAGAGAGGGGACTGAGAGACACCAGTCAGTGTACAGATATCTCCCTGAGAGAGAGGGACTGAGAGACACCAGTCAGTGTACAGATATCTCCCTGAGAGAGAGAGAGGACTGAGAGACACCAGTCAGTGTACAGATATCACCCTGAGAGAGAGAAAGGACTGAGAGACACCAGTCAGTGTACAGATATCTCCCTGAGAGAGAGGGGACTGAGAGACACCAGTCAGTGTACAGATATCACCCTGAGAGAGGGGACTGAGAGACACCAGTCAGTGTACAGATATCTCCCTGAGAGAGAGGGGACTGAGAGACACCAGTCAGTGTACAGATATCTCCCTGAGAGAGAGGGGACTGAGAGACACCAGTCAGTGTACAGATATCTCCCTGAGAGAGAGGGGACTGAGAGACACCAGTCAGTGTACAGATATCTCCCTGAGAGAGAGGGACTGAGAGACACCAGTCAGTGTCCAGATATCTCCCTGAGAGAGAGGGGACTGAGAGACACCAGTCAGTGTACAGATATCACCCTGAGAGAGAGAAAGGACTGAGAGACACCAGTCAGTGTACAGATATCTCCCTGAGAGAGAGAGGGACTGAGAGACACCAGTCATTGTACAGATATCTCCCTGAGAGAGAGAGGGACTGAGAGACACCAGTCAGTGTACAGATATCTCCCTGAGAGAGAGGGGACTGAGAGACACCAGTCAGTGTACAGATATCTCCCTGAGAGAGAGGGACTGAGAGACACCAGTCAGTGTACAGATATCTCCCTGAGAGAGAGAGGACTGAGAGACACCAGTCAGTGTACAGATATCTCCCTGAGAGAGAGAGAGGGGACTGAGAGAAACCAGTCAGTGTACAGATATCTCCCTGAGAGAGAGGGGACTGAGAGACACCAGTCAGTGTACAGATATCTCCCTGAGAGAGGGGACTGAGAGACACCAGTCAGTGTACAGATATCTCCCTGAGAGAGAGGGGACTGAGAGACACCAGTCAGTGTACAGATATCTCCCTGAGAGAGAGAGGACTGAGAGACACCAGTCAGTGTACAGATATCACCCTGAGAGAGAGGAGACTGAGAGACACCAGTCAGTGTACAGAATTTGGGACAGTTGTGGGTTGTGGTTCCACAGATTACATGTGCACCAACATCCAACAGTGTTGGAGTTTGTACCCCTCAATTTATCATCCACGCACGTTGCGCCTGCCTCTGAATGCATTTTTTCAGAACAAGCAATAAGGCTCTGAATAGTTCAGTGATATTCGCGTTTGCAAAAAGAAGTGCTGGGTGAGCTGAATGAGCTGAGCATTTGAAATCGAGCTGGGCTCTTAATTTGGCTTGACATTAAAGCCAAGCGGGCGGAGGCGTGTCAGAATCTGATGCAATCTTTGACGCTATCGGTAAAATCAGAGGTTGTGATGGAAATGAAGATTGTGACCAGCCTGCCCAGATGTGACTGTTGCAGGTATAAATGGCCAGGGTGTGAGAGATGGAAATGATTTCGCTTCAGATTTGCAAGGCAGTACCATGCTGAAGTTACAGAACCTCCTGTTGCTGCTCTGGGGGCTGTTTGCAGGTAATGAACGTCAACATGCTTGCATGCTTGCTTGTATCATGCGCAAAAAGTGGTTGGGGAATTGGCCTTCGGTGGCATGAGGCACGAGAGCTCGGAGGGGCTCAAGCCCTTCTGGAAAAGATTGTGCACAAGATGCCGACCGTTTCCTGTTCCTTCAGAATGGGAAATCAACAACAGCTCATGCTCATTTTCAGCCAGCTCACCTCTTGCGGCTGGCCAGGATGCAGAAAATCAACCTCAATCTTGGAAAATTGGCAAGTTTCAATTCGGCAGCTTGCAGGTTCATGACTCCGGAGAGAGAGAGAGAGCAAGAGTGGGGGGAGTGGGTGAAACACTGACCTTTCACCCCCTGAGACCTGGGCCTCAAATCCAGGCCAACATAGAGTGGGGTGAAGGGCTCCTCTCTCTCTCTCTCATGTGGGGGGGGGCAGGGCGGGGTCAGTGGGCCAAACACTGACCCTTCACCCAATGAAACCTGGGCTCAAAACCAGGCCAAGACAGAGAAAAAGAGACATTTCACGAGCTTAGGATGCCCGGAAGCTCTTTACGGATCATGAACAGTTAATCTGTTTGAGTGATGTTGTTTGAGGGGTAAATATTGGGCCAAAGGCACGAGGGAGATGTCACCCCCACTCTTCATCCAATACTGGTCATGGGATCTTTTACAACCATCCGAGTGGGGCAGACGGGGCCTCGGTTTAATGTCTCATTATAAAGACAGCACCTCCGAAAGTGCGGCGCTCCCTCAGTACTGACCCTCCGACAGTGCGGAGCTCCCTCAGTACTGACCCTCCGACAGTGCGGCCCTCCCTCAGTACTGACCCTCCGACAGTGCGGCGCTCCCTCAGTACTGACCCTCCGACAGTGCGGCGCTCCCTCAGTACTGACCCTCCGACAGTGCGGCGCTCCCTCAGTACTGACCCTCCGACAGTGCGGCGCTCCCTCAGTACCGACCCTCCGACAGTGCGGCGCTCCCTCAGTACCGACCCTCCGACAGTGCGGCCCTCCCTCAGTACTGACCCCCCCGACAGTGCGGCCCTCCCTCAGCACCGACCCTCCGACAGTGCGGCGCTCCCTCAGTACCGACCCTCCGACAGTGCGGCGCTCCCTCAGTACCGACCCTCCGACAGTGCGGCCCTCCCTCAGTACTGACCCTCCGACAGTGGGGCGCTCCCTCAGTACCGACCCTCCGACAGTGCGGCGCTCCCTCAGTACTGACCCTCCGACAGTGAGGCGCTCCCTCAGTACCGACCCTCCGACAGTGCGGCGCTCCCTCAGTACTGACCCTCCGACAGTGCGGCGCTCCCTCAGTACCGACCCTCCGACAGTGCGGCGCTCCCTCAGTACTGACCCTCCGACAGTGCGGCGCTCCCTCAGTACTGACCCTCCGACAGTGCGGCCCTCCCTCAGTACTGACCCTCCGACAGTGCGGCGCTCCCTCAGTACTGACCCTCCCACAGTGCGGCGCTCCCTCAGTACTGACCCTCCGACAGTGCGGCGCTCCCTCAGTACTGACCCTCCGACAGTGCGGCGCTCCCTCAGTACCGACCCTCCGACAGTGCGGCGCTCCCTCAGTACCGACCCTCCGACAGTGCGGCCCTCCCTCAGTACCGACCCTCCGACAGTGCGGCGCTCCCTCAGTACCGACCCTCCGACAGTGCGGCGCTCCCTCAGTACCGACCCTCCGACAGTGCGGCGCTCCCTCAGTACTGACCCTCCGACAGTGCGGCGCTCCCTCAGTACTGACCCTCCGACAGTGCGGCGCTCCCTCAGTACTGACCCTCCGACAGTGCGGCCCTCCCTCAGTACTGACCCTCCGACAGTGCAGCACTCCCTCAGTACTGACCCTCCGACAGTGCAGCACTCCCTCAGTACTGACCCTCCGACAGTGCGGCGCTCCCTCAGTACTGACCCTCCGACAGTGCAGCACTCCCTCAGCACTGACCCTCCGACAGTGCAGTGCTCCCTCAGTACTGACCCTCCGACAGTGCAGAACTCTCTCAGTACTGACCCTCCGACAGTGCGGCGCTCCCTCAGTACTGACCCTCCGACAGTGCAGCGCTCCCTCAGGACTGACCCTCTGACAGTGCGGCGCTCCCTCAGTACTGACCCTCCGACAGTGCTGAACTCCCTCAGTACTGACCCTCCGACAGTGCAGCACTCCCTCAGTACTGACCCTCCGACAGTGCGGCGCTCCCTCAGTACTGACCCTCCGACAGTGCGGCGCTCCCTCAGTACTCACCCTCCGACAGTGCTGAACTCCCTCAGTACTGACCCTCCGACAGTGCAGCACTCCCTCAGTACTGACCCTCCGACAGTGCGGCGCTCCCTCAGTACTGATCCTCCGACAGTGCGGCGCTCCCTCGGGACTGACCCTCCGACAGTGCTGAACTCCCTCAGTGGGACTTGAATACTTAACCTTCTGACTCAGAGAGGTGAGAGTGCTTCAAAGTGAGCCAAAGTTGTATCTAACCCCTGCTGTACCTGCCCTGGGAGTGTTTGATGGGACAGTGTAGAGGGAGCTTTACTCTGTATCTAACCCTGTACCTGCCCTGGGAGTGTTTGACGGGACAGTGTAGAGGGAGCTTTACTCTATATCTAACCCGGTACCTGCCCTGGGAGTGTTTGATGGGACAGTGTAGAGGGAGCTTTACTCTGTATCTAACCCGGACTGTATCTGCCCTGGGAGTGTTTGACGGGACAGTGTAGAGGGAGCTTTACTCTGTATCTAACCCTGTACCTGCCCTGGGAGTGTTTGACGGGACAGTGTAGAGGGAGCTTTACTCTGTATCTCACCCTGCACCTGCCCTGGGAGTGTTTGACGGGACAGTGTAGAGGGAGCTTTACTCTGTATCTAACCCTGCACCTGCCCTGGGAGTGTTTGATGGGACAGTATAGAGGGAGCTTTACTCTGTATCTAACCCTGTACCTGCCCTGGGAGTGTTTGATGGGACAGTGTAGAGGGAGCTTTACTCTGTATCTAACCCTGTACCTGCCCTGGGAGTGTTTGATGGGACAGTGTAGAGGGAGCTTTACTCTGTAACTAACCCTGTACCTGCCCTGGGAGTGTTTGACGGGACAGTGTAGAGGGAGCTTTACTCTGTATCTAACCCTGTACCTGCCCTGGGAGTGTTTGATGGGACAGTGTAGAGGGAGCTTTACTCTGTATCTAACCCTGTACCTGCCCTGGGAGTGTTTGACGGGACAGTGTAGAGGGAGCTTTACTCTGTATCTTACCCTGTACCTGCCCTGGGAGTGTTTGATGGGACAGTGTAGAGGGAGCTTTACTCTGTATCTAACCCTGTACCTGCCCTGGGAGTGTTTGACGGGACAGTGTAGAGGGAGCTTTACTCTGTATCTTACCCTGTACCTGCCCTGGGAGTGTTTGATGGGACAGTGTAGAGGGAGCTTTACTCTGTATCTAACCCTGTACCTGCCCTGGGAGTGTTTGATGGGACAGTGTAGAGGGAGCTTTACTCTGTATCTAACCCTGTACCTGCCCTGGGAGTGTTTGATGGGACAGTGTCGAGGGAGCTTTACTCTGTATCTAACCCTGTACCTGCCCTGGGAGTGTTTGATGGGACAGTGTAGAGGGAGCTTTACTCTGTATCTAACTCGATGCTGGACCTGACCTGGGAGATTGGGACTGAGGAGATGCAAGATAATACTCCAACGACGATGTTTAATGCTGAAATTGCAGTCTCTGCTGGAATTTCTTGCAGTCAGTAGATGAATCAGAATTTCTTTTGAAATGTATCTTGAGGCCCGAGAGTTAAATGTTGATCTGGTGGAAATATGAATAAATTTAACTTGGTAGTAAAATCATGCCAATGTTCTGTTTGGAAGAGCTGTCGGTACAGCTTGTGTTGGGCAGTTCTAAGCGTGATGCTCGGTGCAGTGAGTTGCTGAGTGAGATATTTGCAGTGTGTTCAGCTGAATTCAATCTTAAATCCAATGTGTTTTCTCCACAGCTCATCTTTCTGCCAAAGTAATAGGTAAGGAGATGAATCCAAAGTATTTGAATGATTTGCATTTTGTTTTTCCATTCAGATTGTTGTAATTTTCAATATTTTTTACATCACTGCAATAATGAGAAAGAGCCCAGCTGATGGACTTTAACTGACCCTCCCATTCCAATATTGAGAAAGAGCCCAGCCGATGGACTTTAACTGACCCCCCCATTCCAATACTGAGAAAGAGCCCAACTGATGGACTTTAACTGACCCTCCCATTCCAATATTGAGAAAGAGCCCAGCTGATGGACTTTAACTGACCCTCCCCCCATTCGAATATTGAGAAAGAGCCCAACCGATGGACTTTAACTGATCCTCCCATTCCAATATTGAGAAAGAGCCCAGCTGATGGACTTTAACTGACTCTCCCCCCATTCCAATACTGAGAAAGAGCCCAGCTGATGGACTTTAACTGACCCTCCCATTCCAATACTGAGAAAGAGCCCAGCTGATGGACTTTAACTGACCCTCCCATTCCAATGGACTTATGGATCTTTTGCACAACCCCCCTGCACCAGCCCCCTGGCATATCCCAGGACTGTGTGTTCCAAGCCCATGATTTTGGAAATGTCCTCAGCCACTCTGCTGGATTCCTGCTGTAACTCCAGTTTAAACCTGACAGAGTGCTTTGAAAAAGCAAAGGAATGACTGCCTCTGCCCACCGCTTAAATGGTCATTTCATGTCAATGGGAAATGATGAACTGAGGCAAAAGCGGTGCAGATGAATGCATGCGGGCACTCCCCTCCAGGGTTTCCAGGCCAGGGCAGGGGACATAGATTCCTCAAGATGGGCAATACTATTTTCCAAAATGTTCAGTGTTGCCCCCCTTCCATGGGGGAGGGTGTCAAGAAAGTGGCAAATGGAGTCTTCTATGGAGGGGGCACTGGGTAACCCACTGGACAGCCAGAGGGCACCAGACTTTGCCAGAATATTAGGCAAGTGGGCCCCTGGGGTGTGGCTGTCGGGGCTGGTGCACCTGCCAGCCCCATGGAAATGTGATGCCTGCTCCCAGTGAGTCCAGCATTGAACATCGGAACAGGAGGAGGCCATTCAACCACTTCCATCATTCAATTAGATCATGGCTGATCTGGACCTCAACTCCATTTACCCACCTTTCCTCCATAATCCCTCGATACCCTTACCCAACAAAAATATCAGTCTTGAAAATTTCAATTGACCCCAGAATCTCTCCGGGTCATTTTTTATCCATTCTCCAATTTATTATAAAATTTTGGACTTTTCTGTGAACGAGAACCAAGGGATTGAATTCCCTCAGGACATCTTCGAATTGTTTGCCGTAACATCTGCGGTAAACGGGTGGAAACCACAGTTGGGCGAGTAAACCGTGTTTCTCCCAATCTTCCGTTGAACTTATAGGGGGGAAAAATTCGCTGTGTCCAGAAATGGTCGGGCACGGGGAACGATGCGTGCGCCTGATCGAATAGGCCCGAGGAACACCTAATATTGGGCCTCGGTCCTCATTATCATCAAGTTGGCAAACTGCAGGCTCTAAAGGGGTCACCAGGCAGCTCGCTGGAGAAGAGGCTTCAAAGATCGGGCTGCTGCATCGCAGCCAATGGATCTCAGCCAGGTCCTTAAAGGGGACCAGGAGAAGGAGGCGACTGGGAGAGGGGATGGGATCGGGAGAGGGGCAAGTCCGAGATGGGGGGTAATCAGGAGGGGAGGTAGCAGTAGCCAGGTTCAGGGAGGATGGAGGCAGCAGTCGGGAAGGGTTGAGATCACGATGCGATGTGGGGGAATCAGGGTAACGAATGAAGCATCATGCAGTGGCTGGCAGCAGAGCCCATGATTTTAATGAGGTGCTTACAGCATTCTTAATCTTCAGGTAAGTTTTTTTAACAATCTTACCAGTGTCCGAATGTGCTGAGATCAATAAACTGAGAATCGAAGGAGGAGCATTCAATCTATTTACCGGTGGTAGTATTAGTGCTTTTGTCCCTCAGAGAATATATTCAGACTCTTTCCTCCAACAATCATCATTCACTCTTCAAACCACCGTGAGACAGAGAAAAGGCCCCGGTTTGATGTAACATTCACTTTTCCAATAGACATACACACCAACATACAAAGCAAGAATCCAAGGCCACATTTATTGCCCATCCCCAGTTTCTCTGAAGAACTGAGCATCAAGAGGCACTAAAAGTCAACCATTCAGTGTTGGACTGGAGTCACGTGTACAGCAGACTGGCGAGAGCTGGCAGGGTCCCTTCCCTGTGTGATAGCAGTGAAACAGTTGGACATTTTGTGACAACACAGCAGCTTTCAGCAGCCCACAGATGTTGATTGAATTTTTAGCATGGCGTGATTTGAACTGGTGATTGCTGGTTTTAATATTCCAATCTCGATCGCAGCACCCAGAAGCAGCGCTGGTAATATCTCGATAACCCTCAATCTCCCTTCCAGACAGGTGTCCACCCAGGTCCCTTTAAACAGGTCAATAGGCACCAATCAGCTAATGACCCAAAACTGTGTGATGGGGGAGCTGTTGTGTTTCTACAAACCATTGAATGGAAGGCACGAAGGGGAGGGAGGTATCAGCGATGGGAAAGGACTTTGCCTTTCTCCACTGATAGTGACTGTGTGGAACAAACTCCCAGGGCCTGAAGTTAGCCCATGTGATACTGAAGTCCAATCATTTAATGGGTTCACCTCAACCACCCATTTATCTTCAACAGTTTGGTGCCTCCAGTAAAATGGTGGAGAGAGGTGATTTGTTCCAAGCTGTAAAGGATTTGTTCACTGGTAGTCACCCCCTCAGAATGACAAAGTCTTCAAGAAGGTGAAACAACAGAGAAGGAAACTGATGGGGTCAATGGACACTGTGAACAGTGAACTGAATGGATATTTTTACTGGATGAACGATTGAGTTTGATGGAGATTTGAACAGAACTCCCTGAGGTTTCTCCCAGGTGATGTTGGGAGAGTGAATACTTGAAACAACACTCAGACCGACACTGTGTGATGGATTTAAAGGGTTGAATGGCCTTTTCTGCCCATCAAGACTTTTGTACTCATATACCTTTCTGTTAATATACATGTGTTCAATCCATAGGACATGAATATGAAGACTATGGACAAGGTAAGGATTTTAACTGCTTCCATTCAATATCTGTAACCACTTCCCCACCAATCAACCTCACTGCTGTGTTGTCAGGTTAACGCAGCAACCATTTTGCACCAGTTTGAGCTCCCCATTGAGATGACTTAACCTTTAATCTGATATTTCCTGGGGATCTTCTACATCTACATGAAAAGACAGATGGGCCTCAGGTTCATAATTCAATCCAACGATTACAACTCCCACAATACAACTCCCCATCAGTATCACACTGGAGAGTCAACCTACATTACATCACCCCATCCTGTGCTGGGGTTTGATCCCAGAGACTTCTCACACGCACTGTGAGGGCAATCAACTGAGCGAAGCTGCCACTCTCCTCCAAGATTGTATTTATAAGTTTACTACTTTAAACTAGTCCAGTGTTTGAATCTTAGCTGAGATTCAATGGAGGAACCATGAGTGCTGAAATCTAACAGAGACAAGGCCTATTCCCATCACTGATACATCTCTCTCCTTATTGTCTTCCACTCACTGGTTTACAAAAATACCTCCTTTATACTTACTGCGAATTGCAGAAAGGAAACATAATTGTTCAGCTCCCAGTTCCTGGGATGGAATTGTACATTTGAAATTTAAGGAAATGTTTGACATTTAATAAAGTAAGTTTAATCCAATTATATAAAATCTGATTGTCCTGCTGTCAATAAACTGAGAATCTAAGGAGGAGCATTCAATCTATTTACCGGTGGTAGTATTAGTGCTTTTGTCCCTCAGAGAATATATTCAGACTCTTTCCTCTAACAATCATCATTCACTCTTCAAACCACCGTGAGACAGAGAAAAGGCCCCGGTTTGATGTGGAACATTCACTTTTCCAATAGACATACACACCAACATACAAAGCAAGAATCCAAGGTCACATTTATTGCCCATCCCCAGTTTCTCTGAAGAACTGAGCATCAAGAGGCACAAAAAGTCAACCATTCAGTGTTGGACTGGAGTCACGTGTACAGCAGACTGGCGAGAGCTGGCAGGGTCTCTTCCCTGTGTGACAGCAGTGAAACAGTTGGACATTTTGTGACAACACAGCAGCTTTCACCAGCCCACAGATGTTGATTGAATTTTTAGCATGGTGTGATTTGAACTGGTGATTGCTGGTTTTAATATTCCAATCTCGATGGCAGCACCCAGAAGCAGCGCTGGTAATATCTCGATAACCCTCAATCTCAATTCCAGACAGGTGTCCACCCAGGTCCCTTTAAACAGGTCAACAGGCACCAATCAGCTAATAGAAACATGGAAAAATAGAAAATAGGAGCAGGAGTAGGCCATTCGGCCCTTCGAGCCTGCTCCGCCATTCAATATGATCATGGCTGATCCTCTATCTCAATACCGTATTCCCGCTCTCTCCCCATTCCCCTTGATGCCTTTTGTGTCTCGAAATCGATCTGGCTCCTTCTTAAATATATTCAGCGACTTGGCCTCCACTGCCTTCTGTGGTAGAGAATTCCACAGGTTCACCACCCTCTGAGTGAAGAAATGTCTCCTCATCTCAGTCCTAAAAGTCCTACCTGTACCTTGAGACTGTGACCTCTCGTTCTGGAACCCCCAGCCAGGGGAAACATCCTCCCTGCATCCAGACTGTCTAGCGATCTTATTGAAACATATAAGATTGTGAAGGGGCTTGATCGGGTGGATGCGGTAAGGACGTTCCCAAAGATGGGTGAAACTAGAACGAGGGGACATAATCTTAGAATAAGGGGCTGCTCTTTCAAAACTGAGATGAGGAGAAACTTCTTCACTCAGAGGGTAGTAGGTCTGTGGAATTTGCTGCCTCAGGAAGCTGTGGAAGCTACATCATTAAATAAATTTAAAACAGAAATAGACAGTTTCCGAGAAGTAAAGGGAATTAGGGGTTACGGGGAGCGGGCAGGAAATTGGACATGAATTTAGATTTGAGGTTAGGATCAGATCAGCCATGATCTTATTGAATGGCGGAGCAGGCTCGAGGGGCCGATTGGCCTCCTCCTGCTCCTATTTCTTATGTTCTTATGTTCTTAATGTGGAAAATTGCCCAGGTATGTCCTGTCCACAAAAAGCAGGGCAAATCCAATCCGGCCAATTACCGCCCCATCAGTCTACTCTCAATCATCAGCAAAGTGATGGAAGGTGTCGTCGACAGTGCTAACAAGCGGCACTTACTCACCAATAACCTGCTCACCGATGCTCAGTTTGGGTTCCGCCAGGACCACTCGGCTCCAGACCTCATTACAGCCTTGGTCCAAACATGGACAAAAGAGCTGAATTCCAGAGGTGAGGTGAGAGTGACTGCCCTTGACATCAAGGCAGCATTTGACCGAGTGTGGCACCAAGGAGCCCAAGTAAAATTGATGTCAATGGGAATCAGGGGGAAAACTTTCCAGTGGCTGGAGTCATACCTAGCACAAAGGAAGATGGTAGTGGTTGTTGGAGGCCAATCATCTCAGCCCCAGGACATTGCTGCAGGAGTTCCTCAGGGCAGTGTCCAAGGCCCAACCATCTTCAGCTGCTTCATCAATGACCTTCCCTCCATCATAAGGTCAGAAATGGGGATGTTCGCTGATGATTGCACAGTGTTCAGTTCCATTCGCAACCCCTCAGATAATGAAGCAGTCCGAGCCCGCATGCAGCAAGATCTGGACAACATTCAGTCTTGGGCTCATAAGTGGCAAGTAACATTCACGCCAGACAAGTGCCAGGCAATGACCATCTCCAACAAGAGAGAGTCTAACCACCTCCCCTTGACATTCAACGGCAATACCATCGCCGAATCCCCCACCATCAACATCCTGGGGGTCACCATTGACCAGAAACTTAACTGGATCAGCCACGTCAATACTGTGGCTACGAGAGCAGGTCAGAGGCTGGGTATTCTGCGGCGAGTGACTCACCTCCTGACTCCCCAAAGCCTTTCCACCATCTACAAGGCACAAGTCAGGAGTGTGATGGAATACTCTCCACTTGCCTGGATGAGTGCAGCTCCAACAACACTCAAAAAGCTCGACACCATCCAGGACAAAGCAGCCCGCTTGATTGGCACCCCATCCACCACCATAAACATTCACTCCCTTCACCACCGGCGCACAGTGGCTGCAGTGTGTACCATCCACAGGATGCACTGCAGCAACTCGCCAAGGATTCTTCAACAGCACCTCCCAAGCCCGCGACCTCTACCACCTAGAAGGACAAGGGCAGCGGGCACATGGGGACAACACCACCTGCACGTTCCCCTCCAAGTCACACACCATCCCGACTTGGAAATATATCGCCGTTCCTTCATCGTCGCTGGGTCAAAATCCTGGAACTCCCTTCCTAACAGCACTGTGGGAGAACCGTCACCACACGGACTGCAGCGGTTCAAGAAGGCGGCTCACCACCACCTTCTCAAGGGCAGTTAGGGATGGGCAATAAATGACGGCCTCGCCAGCGACGCCCACATCCCATGAACGATTAATTTTTTAAAATCCCACATCCTCCAATCTGCATGCCAGACCTCACCAATCTGCCGATCTTAGAGTCCGTACACCAAGGTTCTCTGCTGATGCACTAGAGGCCTTGGTGCAAGAGGTGGACAGAAGGAGGGACATCCTATATCCGCGAGGGGCTGGGGGGAGCAAGAGGCCCTCCAGACATACACCCAAAAGGCAGTGGGACGCAGTAGGGAATGAAATCAATGCCAGGCGCCGAGCATCATGAACATGGACGCAGTGCAGGAAGAAGTTCAATGCTCTGACATGAGCGGTCAAGGTGAGTGAGGACAACTGTCAAGTGGCGTCTCCGACCAACTGTACCACCAGCCACATTAACTCCTCCACGCACTAAACCCCCCAACACCCACCGACCAACAAACTCATTCCATCAATCCTCAACTCTTCCAACCAGATGCTTCCTCTCGCCCTCACACATTACCACTGTCGCAAGCCGCCGACCCACAACTCACAGGCCACGCACGCAAACCGGCAGCTATTCAACCATGACAGGCACATTGCCCAGACACCCTGCAGGACACTCCCCGACACGTCCCGCTTTCTTGCAGGAGAAGGTGGCGCACAACAGGAGCAGCAAGTGGCCGTGGCCTTCAGCCCCTCGAGCCTGTTCCATCATTCAATGAGATCATGGTGGACCTGCGACCTAACTCCGTATACCCACCGTAGCCCCATATCCCTTAATATCCTTGGTTCACAGAAATCTATCAATCTCAGATTTAGAATTCACAATTGAGCTCGCATCAACTACTGTTTGCAGAAGAGCTTCCCAAACGTCTCCCACCCTTTGCGTGTAGAAGTATTTCCAAACTTCACTCCTGCATGTCGTGGCTCTAAATGCTCGGCGATACTCCCTCGTCCGAGTGTTGAAGTCAAGGAGACCTCCAAAAACAGTTACAAATGTCTCCACAGCCAGAAGCAATAATCCAGGCACTAACCTGTCAATCCTGCGTGGTCCTTTAAATAGCGGTGGTGGGGGGTCCTCCAGGCACTCTGAGACACGTTCAGATGGTCGGGGTTGAGACTGTGCATTGAGTTGAGCGCTAAGAACCAAAAAAAGTGTATCACGTTAAATCAGCATTGCACACTGATTGAAGCCATTTTGTCCCGACTTTACACGATTCCAGCGTTCGTTATCTGCGCCAACGCTAACTCCTATACCAAGATGGTGTCTGACGCAGGTCACGCTGGAAACGTGCGTGCGCGTCCAAGACACCATCTTGGACGTCAGAGAGGCCGTGTAGCGCCGAAACAACGGGAGCTACACAGACCAATTTAGCGCCCATTGTGTTTCTACAAACCATTGAATGGAAGGCACGAAGGGGAGGGAGGTATCAGCGATGGGAAAGGACTTTGCCTTTCTCCACTGATAGTGACTGTGTGGAACAAACTCCCAGGGCCTGAAGTTAGCCCATGTGATACTGAAGTCCAATCATTTAATGGGTTCACCTCAACCACCCATTTATCTTCAACAGTTTGGTGCCTCCAGTAAAATGGTGGAGAGAGGTGATTTGTTCCAAGCTGTAAAGGATTTGTTCACTGGTAGTCACCCCCTCAGAATGACAAAGTCTTCAAGAAGGTGAAACAACAGAGAAGGAAACTGATGGGGTCAATGGACACTGTGAATAGTGAACTGAATGGATATTTTTACTGGATGAACGATTGAGTTTGATGGAGATTTGAACAGAACTCCCTGAGGTTTCTCCCAGGTGATGTTGGGAGAGTGAATACTTGAAACAACACTCAGACCTACACTGTGTGATGGATTTAAAGGGCTGAATGGCCTTTTCTCCCCATCAAGACTTTTGTACTCATATACCTTTCTGTTAATATACACGTGTTCAATCCACAGAACCTGTCTATGAACCCTACGGACCAGGTAAGGATTTTAACTGCTTTCATTTAATATTTGTAACCACTTCCCCACCAATCAACCTCACTGCTGTGTTGTCAGGTTAACGCAGCAACCATTTTGCACATTATGCACCCGGTTTGATGTAACATTCACTTTTCCAATAGACATACACACCAACATACAAAGCAAGAATCCAAGGCCACATTTATTGCCCATCCCCAGTTTCTCTGAAGAACTGAGCATCAAGAGGCACTAAAAGTCAACCATTCAGTGTTGGACTGGAGTCACGTGTACAGCAGACTGGCGAGAGCTGGCAGGGTCCCTTCCCTGTGTGACAGCAGTGAAACAGTTGGACATTTTGTGACAACACAGCAGCTTTCAGCAGCCCACAGATGTTGATTGAATTTTTAGCATGGTGTGATTTGAACTGGTGATTGCTGGTTTTAATATTCCAATCTCGATGGCAGCACCCAGAAGCAGCGCTGGTAATATCTCGATAACTCTCAATCTCAATTCCAGACAGGTGTCCACCCAGGTCCCTTTAAACAGGTCAATAGGAACCAATCAGCTAATGGACCAAAACTGTGTGATGGGGGAGCTGTTGTGTTTTTACAAACTACTGCAACAACACAGAAGGACATTGATGGGGTCAATGGACACTGTGAATAGTGAACTGAATGGATATTTTTACTGGATGAACGATTGAGTTTGATGGAGATTTGAACAGAACTCCCTGAGGTTTCTCCCAGGTGATGTTGGGAGAGTGAATACTTGAAACAACACTCAGACCGACACTGTGTGATGGATTTAAAGATGTGGAGATGCCGGTGATGGACTGGGGTTGACAATTGTAAACAATTTTACAACACCAAGTTATAGTCCAACAATTTTATTTTAAAATTCACAAGCTTTCGGAGGCTTCCTCCTTCCTCAGGTGAATGTCAAGAAATCCTCGAACCGCTCGCATTTATAAATCACAGAACAATACCTGGTGATCACAGATAGTCTTTTCAACTAAGATGGAGTCCATACTCTCAACCTGTACTCAGGACACAGCAGACCAGCTACGAGATACCGCCAAACAGACGAGGCAATGGAACTACGCTGCCTACATGAAAACCAAGAGCAGGAAGCTTGAGAAACTTGGCATCACCACCAGCATCGACCAAGCTTCCCCTGGTACCACGGTTGCAACCACAGGGAAGTCTATCGTCAATTTGTCCGACCACACCCTTCAACCAGACGAAATCGAAGTTCTCAGCCGAGGGCTCAATTTCTGCCCCACTACCAAAATGGACCCCATTAGTCTCGCGGCGGACACAGAGGAATTCATCAGGAGAATGAGGCTCCAGGAATTCTTCCACAAACCCCAAAATTCCAGCAGCGAACCCAATGAGACAATCAACGATCCGGAACAGCAGACAGAGGGATCCGCGGTACAGCAACCGAAGAGGAAAGAGTCAAACTGGACTCCTCCAGAGGGTCGCTGCCCTCAACTTGACATGTATGCTCAAGCTGTCAGGAAATGCGTCAATGCCAGATTCATCAGCCGCACTCAGAAGACAGTCCAGAATGTCACCCGAGCACAACGCAACACCATCAACGCTCTCAAGACCAACCGCAACATCGTCATCAAACCAGCGGACAAAGGAGGAGCCATCGTCATACAGAACAGAACGGACTATTGCAAAGAAGCATACCGACAACTGGACAACCAGGAACACTACAGATGGTTACCCGCAGACCCGACCAAAGAACACACCCACCAGCTCAACAAACTGATCAAGACCTTCGATCCAGACCTTCAAAGCATCCTACGCGCTCTCATCCTACGTTCTCCCCGCGTGGGAGACTTCTACTGCCTCCCAAAGATACACAAAGCCAACACACCCGGACGTCCAATCGTATCAGGCAACGGAACCCTGTGTGAGAACCTCTCTGGATACATCGAGGGCATCCTGAAACCCATCGTACAGGGAACCCCCAGCTTCTGTTGCGACACTACAGACTTCCTACAAAAACTCAGTACCCACGGACCAGTTGAACCAGGAACACTTCTCACCACGATGGACATCTCGGCACTCTACACCAGTATCCCCCACGATGAAGGCATCGCTGCGACAGCATCAATGCTCAACACCAACAACAGCCAATCTCCAGACGCCATCCTACAACTCATCCGCTTCATCCTGGATCACAATGTCTTCACCTTCGATAACCAGTTCTTTACCCAAACACACGGAACAGCCATGGGGACCAAATTCGCACCCCAATACGCCAACATTTTCATGCACAAGTTCGAGCACGACTTCTTCACTGCACAGGACCTCCAACCAACACTATACACCAGATACATCGACGACATTTTCTTTCTATGGACCCACGGCGAAGAATCACTAAAGAGACTACACGATAACATCAACAAGTTCCATCCCACCATCAAACTCACCATGGACGACTCCTCAGAATCAGTTTCTTTCTTGGACACCCGAATCTCCATCAAAGACGGGCACCTCAGCACCTCACTCTACCGCAAGCCCACGGACAACCTCACGATGCTCCACTTTTCCAGCTTCCACCCTAACCACGTCAAAGAGGCCATCCCCTATGGACAGGCCCTGCGAATACACAGGGTCTGCTCAGACGAGGAGGAACGTGATGGACACCGACAGACGCTGAAAGACGCCCGAGTAAGGACGGGATATGACGCTCGACTCATCGATCGACAGTTCCGACGGGCCACAGCGAAAAATCGCATAGACCTCCTCAGAAGACTAACACGGGATGCAACCAACAGAGTACCCTTCGTCGTCCAGTACTTCCCCGGAGCGGAGAAACTACGCCATGTTCTCCGCAGCCTTCAACATGTCATCAATGACGACGAACACCTCGCTATGGCCATCCCCACACCTCCACTACTCACCTTTAAACAGCCACCCAACCTCAAACAGACCATCGTTCGCAACAAATTACCCAGCTTTCAGGAGAACAGCGTCCACGACACCACACAACCCTGCCACGGTACCTCTGCAAGACTTGCCAGATCGTCGACACGGATACCACCATCACACGAGAGGACACCACCCACCAGGTGCATGGTTCACACTCCTGTGACTCGGCCAACGTTGTCTACCTCATACGTTGCAGGAAAGGATGCCCCAAGGCATGGTACATTGGCGAGACCATGCAGACGCTGCGACAACGGATGAACGGACACCGCGCAACAATCGCCAAACAGGAGGGTTCCCTCCCAGTCGGGGAACACTTCAGCAGTCAAGGACATTCAGTCACCGACCTTCGGGTAAGCGTACTCCAAGGCGGCCTTCGAGACACACGACAACGCAAAATCGTAGAGCAGAAATTGATAGCCAAGTTCCGCACCCATGAGGACGGCCTCAACCGGGATCTTGGGTTCATGTCACGCTACACGTTACCCCACCAGCGAACAAATGTTATCTGTTTTTAATATAATGGGTCAGTTGCTGTCTTTTCCCTCCGGATGTTTCTATGTTTCTGCCTCTCTCTCTGTTTTTTTTGTTCTGGCCGTTTGTATATTCGGTGGCCCTGTAGGTAACACCTATCTGTCTGAACACTTTGGTTGCCTTGGCAACAGGCAGTCGAAAAGACTATCTGTAATCACCAGGTATTGTTCTGCGATTTATAAATGCGAGACGTTCGAGGATTTCTTGACATTCACCTTAGGAAGGAGGAAGCCTCCGAAAGCTTGTGAATTTAAAAATAAAATTGTTGGACTATAACTTGATGGATTTAAAGGGTTGAATGGCCTTTTCTCCCCATCAAGACTTTTGTACTCATATACCTTTCTGTTAATATACATGTGTTCAATCCATAGGACATGTCTATGAACCGTATAGACCAGGTAAGGATTTTCACTGCTTTCATTTAATATTTGTAACCACTTCCCCACCAATCAACCTCACTGCTGTGTTGTCAGGTTAACGCAGCAACCATTTTGTACCAGTTTGAGCTCCCCAATGAGAGGACTTAACCTTTAATCTGATATTTCCTGGGGATCTTCTGCATCTACATGAAAAGACAGATGGGCCTTAGTTCCATAATTCAATCCAACGATGACAACTCCCACAATACAGCTCCCCATCAGTATCACACTGGAGAGTCAACCTACATTACATCACCCCATCCTGTGCTGGGGTTTGATCCCAGAGACTTCTCACACGCACTGTGAGGGCAATCAACTGAGCGAAGCTGCCACTCTCCTCCAAGACTGTATTTATAAGTTTACTACTTTAAATTGATCTGGTGTTTGAATCTCAGCTGAGATTCAATGGAGGAACCATGAGTGCTGAAATCTAACAGAGACAAGGCCTATTCCCATCACTGATACATCTCTGTCCTTATTGTCTTCCACTCACTGGTTTACAAAAATACCTCATTTATACTTTCTGTGAATTGCAGAAAGGAAACAAAATTGTTCAGCTCCCAGTTCCTGGGATGGAATTGCAGATTTGAAATTTAAGGAAATGTTTGACATTTAATAAAGTAAGTTTAATCCAATTATCGAAAATCTGATTATCCTGCTGTCAATAAACTGAGAATCTAAGGAGGAGCATTCAATCTATTTACCGGTGGTCGTATTAGTGCTTTTGTCCCTCAGAGAATATATTCAGACTCTTTCCTCCAACAATCTTCATTCACTCTTCAAACCACCGTGAGACAGAGAAAAGGCCCCGGTTTGATGTAGAATCCTAACATGTAAACTTTCTGCTCCCATCTACACTACTTCCGGTGCCACCTAACTTTGTGTCGGAGAATAAATGAGGATCAGGAGACACAAAGAATCAACCGAGCAATGTGGGACTGGACTGACGTGTACACCAGACCAGTGGCGGTGATAGGGACCCTTCCACAGGGGCTTTAATAACCTTGTTGGGATCTGACATTATTTCTCCCCACAATATACTATTCACCTCAATTATCTATTGAATTCACTGTAAATATTCAATCCAAATAGGTTGGTGCCTCCACTCAAATGGTGGAGAGATGATTTGCTCCGAGCTGTAAAGGATTTGTACACTGGTATTCACCACCTCAGAATGACAAAGTCTTCAAGAAAGTAAAATAACAGAGAAGGAAACTGATGGGGTCAATGGACACTTTGGACAATGAACTGAATGGATATTTTTACTGAGAGAGCTTTGTGTTTTATATAGATATTAACAGGAGATATTAACATGTTAATTAATATTAACATATTAATTTCCCTGATTTTTTCCGAGGTGATGTTAGGAGAGGGAATTCTTGTAACTGTAGTCATGCCTAGACTGTGTGTCGTGGGCTTATAGGGTTCAAAGGCCTTTTCTCCCTATCGAGACTCAGACTCAATTACCTTTCTGTTAATATACAGGTGTTCCAACCCAAGACTATGGCCATAAAATCAAGGAAAAGGGTGAGCATTTTAACTGCTTCCATTCAATATCTGTAACCACTTCCCCACCAATCAACCTCACTGCTGTATTGTCAGGTTAATGCAGCGACCATTTTGCACGAGTTTGAGCTCCCCAATGAGATGACTTTTAGGAATCATAGGAACATAGGAACAGGAGTAGGCCATTCGGCCCCTCGTGCTTGCTCCGCCATTAACCTGTAATCTGATATTTCCTGGGGATCTTCTACATCGACATGAAAAGACAGATGGGCATCAGGTTCATAATTCAATTGAACGATGACAACTCCCACAATACAGCTCCCCATCAGTATCACACTGGAGAGTCAACCTACATTACATCACCCCATCCTGTGCTGGGGTTTGATCCCAGAGACTTCTCACACGCACTGTGAGGGCAATCAACTGAGCGAAGCTTCCACTCGCCTCCAAGATTGTATTTATAAGTTTACTGCTTTAAATTGATCTGGTGCTGAAATCTATCAAAGACAAGGCCCATTCCCATCACTGATACATCCCTCCCCTGATTCCAATCTCTGACCAATACACTGCAGCACACAGAAGCAGCACTGGTAATATCACGACAACCCTCAATCTTTCCTCCAGACAGGAGTCCACCCAGGTGCATTTAAAGATGTCAATAGGCACCAATCAGCTGCACTGTGTGATGGATTTAAAGGGTTGAATGGCCCTTTCTCCCCATCAAACTTTTGTACTCAAATACCTTTCTGTTAATATACATGTGTTCAATCCATAGGACATGTCTATGAACCCTACGGACCAGGTAAGGATTTTAACTGCTTTCATTTAATATTTGTAACCACTTCCCCACCAATCAACCTCACTGCTGTATTGTCAGGTTAATGCAGCGACCATTTTGCACTAGTTTGAGCTCCCCAATGAGATGACTTTTAGGAATCATAGGAACATAGGAACAGGAGTAGGCCATTCAGCCCCTCATGTTTGCTCCGCCATTAACCTGTAATCTGATATTTCCTGGGGATCTTCTACATCGACATGAAAAGACAGATGGGCCTCAGTTTCATAATTCAATCGAACGATGACCACTCCCACAATACAGCTCCCCATCAGTATCACACTGGAGAGTCAACCTACATTACATCGCCCCATCCTGTGCTGGGGTTTGATCCCAGAGACTTCTCACACGCACTGTGAGGGCAATCAACTGAGCGAAGCTGCCACTCTCCTCCAAGATTGTATTTATAAGTTTACTGCTTTAAATTGATCTAGTGCTTGAATCTTAGCTGAGATTCAATGGAGGAATCATGAGTGCTGAAATCTAACAGAGACAAGGCCTATTCCCATCACAGATACATCTCTCCCCTTATTGTCTTCCACTCACTGGTTTACAAAAATACCTCCTTTATACTTTCTGTGAATTGCAGAAAGGAAACAAAATTGTTCAGCTCCCAGTTCCTGGGATGGAATTGTACATTTGAAATTTAAGGAAATGTTTGACATTTAATAAAGTAAGTTTAGTCCAATTATATAAAATCTGATTGTCCTGCTGTCAATAAACTGAAAATCTAAGGAGGAGCATTCAATCTATTTACCGGTGGTAGTATTAGTGCTTTTGTCCCTCAGAGAATATATTCAGACTCTTTCCTCCAACAATCATCATTCACTCTTCAAACCACCGTGAGACAGAGAAAAGTCCCCGGTTTGATGTAACATTCACTTTTCCAATAGACATACACACCAACATACAAAGCTAGAATCCAAGGTCACATTTATTGCCCATCCCCAGTTTCTCTGAAGAACTGAGCATCAAGAGGCACAAAAAGTCAACCATTCAGTGTTGGACTGGAGTCACGTGTGCAGCAGACTGGCGAGAGCTGGCAGGGTCTCTTCCCAGTGTGATAGTAGTGAAACGTGCCTGGATGAGTGCAGCTCCAACAACACTCAAGAAGCTCGACACCATCCAGGATAAAGCAGCCCGCTTGACTGACACCCCAGCCACCACTCCAAACATTCACTCCCTTCACCACCGGCGCACAGTGGCTGCAGTGTGTACCATCCACAGGATGCACTGCAGCAACTCGCCAAGGCTTCTTCGACAGCACCTCCCAAACCCGTGACCTCTACCACCTAGAAGGACAAGAGCAGCAGGTACATGGGAACAACACCACCTGCACATTCCCCTCCAAGTCACACACCATCCCGACTTGGAAATATATCGCCGTTCCTTCATCGTCGCTGGGTCAAAATCCTGGAACTCCCTTCCTAACAGCACTGTGGGAGAACCTTCACCACACGGACTGCAGCGGTTCAAGAAGGCGGCTCACCACCACCTTCTCAAGGGCAATTAGGGGTGGGCAATAAATGCCGGCCTCGCCAGCGACGCCCACATCCCATGAACGAATAAAAAAAACAGTTGGACATTTTGTGACAACACAGCAGCTTTCACCAGCCCACAGATGTTGATTGAATTTTTAGCATGGTGTGATTTGAACTGGTGATTGCTGGTTTTAATATTCCAATCTCGATGGCAGCACCCATAAGCAGCGCTGGTAATATCTCGATAACTCTCAATCTCAATTCCAGACAGGTGTCCACCCAGGTCCCTTTAAACAGGTCAACAGGCACCAATCAGATAATGACCCAAAACTGTGTGATGGGGGAGCTGTTGTGTTTTTACAAACCATTGAATGGAAGGCACGAAGGGGAGGGAGGTATCAGCGATGGGAAAGGACTTTGCCTTTCTCCACTGATAGTGACTGTGTGGAACAAACTCCCAGGGCCTGAAGTTAGCCCATGTGATACTGAAGTCCAATCATTTAATGGGTTCACCTCAACCACCCATTTATCTTCAACAGTTTGGTGCCTCCAGTAAAATGGTGGAGAGAGATGATTTGTTCCAAGCTGTAAAGGATTTGTTCACTGGTAGTCACCCCCTCAGAATGACAAAGTCTTCAAGAAGGTGAAACAACAGAGAAGGAAACTGATGGGGTCAATGGACACTGTGAATAGTGAACTCAATGAATATTTTTACTGGATGAACTATTGAGTTTGATGGAGATTTGAACAGAACTCCCTGAGGTTTCTCCCAGGTGATGTTGGGAGAGTGAATACTTGAAACAACACTCAGACCGACACTGTGTGATGGATTTAAAGGGTTGAATGGCCTTTTCTGCCCATCAAGACTTTTGTACTCATATACCTTTCTGTTAATATACATGTGTTCAATCCATAGGACATGTCTATGAACCCAATGGACCAGGTAAGGATTTTAACTGCTTCCATTCAATATCTGTAACCACTTCCCCACCAATCAACCTCACTGCTGTATTGTCAGGTTAACGCAGCGACCATTTTGCACAATTGAGCTCTCCAATGAGTTGACTTATTGGAATCACAGGAACAGAGGGATAGGAGTCGGCCATTCGGCCCCTCGTGTTTGCTCCGACATTAACCGGTTATCTGATATTTCCTGGGGATATTCTACATCTACATGAAAAGACAGATGGGCCTTAGTTTCATAATTCAATTCAACGATGACAACTCCCACAATACAGCTCCCCATCAGTATCACACTGGAGAGTCAACCTACATTACATCACCCCATCCTGTGCTGGGGTTTGATCCCAGAGACTTCTCACACGCACTGTGAGGGCAATCAACTGAGCGAAGCTGCCACTCTCCTCCAAGATTGTATTTATATGTTTCCTACTTTGAATTGATCTGGTGTTTGAATCTCAGCTGAGATTCAATGGAGGAACCATGAGTGCTGAAATCTAACAGAGACAAGGCCTATCCCCATCACTGATACATCTCTCTCCTCATTGTCTTCCACTCACTGGTTTACAAAAATACCTCCTTTATACTTTCTGTGAATTGCAGAAAGGAAACAAAATTGTTCAGCTCCCAGTTCCTGGGATGGAATTGTAGATTTGAAATTTAAGGAAATGTTTGACATTTAATAAAGTAAGTTTTATCCAATTATAGAAAATCTGATTGTCCTGCTGTCAATAAACTGAGAATCTAAGGAGGAGCATTCAATCTATTTACCGGTGGTAGTATTAGTGCTTTTGTCCCTCAGAGAATATATTCAGACTCTTTCCTCCAACAATCATCATTCACTCTTCAAACCATCGTGAGACAGAGAAAAGGCCCCGGTTTGATGTAGAATCCGAACATGTAAACTTTCTGCTCCCATCTACACTACTTCCGGAGCCACCTAACTTTGTGTCGGAGAATAAATGAGGATCAGGAGACACAAAGACTCAACCGAGCAATGTGGGACTGGACTGACGTGTACACCAGACCAGTGGCGGTGATAGGGACCCTTCCACAGGGGCTTTAATAACCTTGTTGGGATCTGACAGTATTTCTTCCCACAATATACTATTCACCTCAATTATCTATTGAATTCACTGTAAATATTCAATCCAAATAGGTTGGTGCCTCCACTCAAATGGTGGAGAGAGATGATTTGCTCCGAGCTGTAAAGGATTTGTACACTGGTATTCACCACCTCAGAATGACAAAGTCTTCAAGAAAGTAAAATAACAGAGAAGGAAACTGATGGGATCAATGGACACTTTGGACAATGAACTGAATGGATATTTTTACTGAGAGAGCTTTGTGTTTTATATAGATATTAACAGGAGATATTAACATGTTAATTAATATTAACATATTAATTTCCCTGATTTTTTCCGAGGTGATGTTAGGAGAGGGAATTCTTGTAACTGTAGTCATGCCTAGACTGTGTGTCGTGGGCTTATAGGGTTCAAAGGCCTTTTCTCCCTATCGAGACTCAGACTCAATTACCTTTCTGTTAATATACAGGTGTTCCAACCCAAGACTATGGCCATAAAATCAAGGAAAAAGGTGAGCATTTTAACTGCTTCCATTTAATATTTGTAAGCACTTCCCCACCAATCAACCTCACTGCTGTGTTGTCAGGTTAACACAGCAACCATTTTGCACCAGTTTGAGCTCCTCAATGCGATGACTTAACCTGTAATCTGATATTTCCTGGGATCTTCTACATCGACATGAAAAGACAGATGGGCCTCAGTTTCATAATTCAATCCAACGATGGCAACTCCCACAATACAACTCCCCATCAGTATCACACTGGAGAGTCAACCTACATTACATCACCCCATCCTGTGCTGGGGTTTGATCCCAGAGACTTCTCACACGCACTGTGAGTGCAATCAACTGAGCGAAGCTGCCACTCTCCTCCAAGATTGTATTTATATGTTTACTGCTTTAAATTGATCTGGTGCTGAAATCTTACAAAGACAAGGCCCATTCCCATCACTGATACATCCCTCCCCTGATTCCAATCTCTGACCAATACACTGCAGCACACAGAAGCAGCACTGGTGATATCACGACAACCCTCACTCTGTCCTTCAGACAGGAGTCCACCCAGGTGCATTTAAAGATGTCAATAGGCACCAATTAGCTACATTTTGTGATGGATTTAAAGGGTTGAATGGCCTTTTCTCCCCATCAAACTTTTGTACTCATATACCTTTCTGTTAATATACATGTGTTCAATCCATAGGACATGTCTATGAACCCTACGGACCAGGTAAGGATTTTAACTGCTTTCATTCAATATTTGTAACCACTTCCCCACCAATCAACCTCACTGCTGTATTGTCAGGTTAACGCAGCGACCATTTTGCACAATTGAGCTCCCCAATGAGTTGACTTATAGGAATCATAGGAACAGAGGGATAGGAGTAGGCCATTCGGCCCCTCATATTTGCTCCGCCATTAACCTGTAATCTGATATTTCCTGGGGATCTTCTACATCGACATGAAAAGACAGATGGGCCTTAGTTTCATAATTCAATCCAACGATGACAACTCCCACAATACAGCTCCCCATCAGTATCACACTGGAGAGTCAACCTACATTACATCACCCCATCCTGTGCTGGGGTTTGATCCCAGAGACTTCTCACACGCACTGTGAGGGCAATCAACTGAGCGAAGCTGCCACTCTCCTCCAAGATTGTATTTATAAGTTTACTACTTTAAATTGATCTGGTGCTTGAATCTTAGCTGAGATTCAATGGAGGAACCATGAGTGCTGAAATCTAACAGAGACAAAGCCTATTCCCATCACTGATACATCTCTCTCCTCATTGTCTTCCACTCACTGGTTTACAAAAATACCTCCTTTATACTTTCTGTGAATTGCAGAAAGGAAACAAAATTGTTCAGCTCCCAGTTCCTGGGATGGAATTGTACATTTGAAATTTAAGGAAATGTTTGACATTTAATAAAGTAAGTTTAGTCCAATTATATAAAATCTGATTGTCCTGCTGTCAATAAACTGAAAATCTAAGGAGAAGCATTCAATCTATTTACCGGTGGTAGTATTAGTGCTTTTGTCCCTCAGAGAATATATTCAGACTCTTTCCTCCAACAATCATCATTCACTCTTCAAACCACCGTGAGACAGAGAAAAGTCCCCGGTTTGATGTAACATTCACTTTTCCAATAGACATACACACCAACATACAAAGCTAGAATCCAAGGTCACATTTATTGCCCATCCCCAGTTTCTCTGAAGAACTGAGCATCAAGAGGCACAAAAAGTCAACCATTCAGTGTTGGACTGGAGTCACGTGTGCAGCAGACTGGCGAGAGCTGGCAGGGTCTCTTCCCAGTGTGATAGTAGTGAAACGTGCCTGGATGAGTGCAGCTCCAACAACACTCAAGAAGCTCGACACCATCCAGGATAAAGCAGCCCGCTTGACTGACACCCCAGCCACCACCCCAAACATTCACTCCCTTCACCACCGGCGCACAGTGGCTGCAGTGTGGACCATCCACAGGATGCACTGCAGCAACTCGCCAAGGCTTCTTCGACAGCACCTCCCAAACCCGTGACCTCTACCACCTAGAAGGACAAGAGCAGCAGGTACATGGGAACAACACCACCTGCACATTCCCCTCCAAGTCACACACCATCCCGACTTGGAAATATATCGCCGTTCCTTCATCGTCGCTGGGTCAAAATCCTGGAACTCCCTTCCTAACAGCACTGTGGGAGAACCTTCACCACACGGACTGCAGCGGTTCAAGAAGGCGGCTCACCACCACCTTCTCAAGGGCAATTAGGGGTGGGCAATAAATGCTGGCCTCGCCAGCGACGCCCACATCCCATGAACGAATAAAAAAAACAGTTGGACATTTTGTGACAACACAGCAGCTTTCACCAGCCCACAGATGTTGATTGAATTTTTAGCATGGTGTGATTTGAACTGGTGATTGCTGGTTTTAATATTCCAATCTCGATGGCAGCACCCATAAGCAGCGCTGGTAATATCTCGATAACTCTCAATCTCAATTCCAGACAGGTGTCCACCCAGGTCCCTTTAAACAGGTCAACAGGCACCAATCAGATAATGACCCAAAACTGTGTGATGGGGGAGCTGTTGTGTTTTTACAAACCATTGAATGGAAGGCACGAAGGGGAGGGAGGTATCAGCGATGGGAAAGGACTTTGCCTTTCTCCACTGATAGTGACTGTGTGGAACAAACTCCCAGGGCCTGAAGTTAGCCCATGTGATACTGAAGTCCAAACATTTAATGGGTTCACCTCAACCACCCATTTATCTTCAACAGTTTGGTGCCTCCAGTAAAATGGTGGAGAGAGATGATTTGTTCCAAGCTGTAAAGGATTTGTTCACTGGTAGTCACCCCCTCAGAATGACAAAGTCTTCAAGAAGGTGAAACAACAGAGAAGGAAACTGATGGGGTCAATGGACACTGTGAATAGTGAACTCAATGAATATTTTTACTGGATGAACTATTGAGTTTGATGGAGATTTGAACAGAACTCCCTGAGGTTTCTCCCAGGTGATGTTGGGAGAGTGAATACTTGAAACAACACTCAGACCGACACTGTGTGATGGATTTAAAGGGTTGAATGGCCTTTTCTGCCCATCAAGACTTTTGTACTCATATACCTTTCTGTTAATATACATGTGTTCAATCCATAGGACATGTCTATGAACCCAATGGACCAGGTAAGGATTTTAACTGCTTCCATTCAATATCTGTAACCACTTCCCCACCAATCAACCTCACTGCTGTATTGTCAGGTTAACGCAGCGACCATTTTGCACAATTGAGCTCTCCAATGAGTTGACTTATTGGAATCACAGGAACAGAGGGATAGGAGTCGGCCATTCGGCCCCTCGTGTTTGCTCCGACATTAACCGGTTATCTGATATTTCCTGGGGATATTCTACATCTACATGAAAAGACAGATGGGCCTTAGTTTCATAATTCAATTCAACGATGACAACTCCCACAATACAGCTCCCCATCAGTATCACACTGGAGAGTCAACCTACATTACATCACCCCATCCTGTGCTGGGGTTTGATCCCAGAGACTTCTCACACGCACTGTGAGGGCAATCAACTGAGCGAAGCTGCCACTCTCCTCCAAGATTGTATTTATATGTTTCCTACTTTGAATTGATCTGGTGTTTGAATCTCAGCTGAGATTCAATGGAGGAACCATGAGTGCTGAAATCTAACAGAGACAAGGCCTATCCCCATCACTGATACATCTCTCTCCTCATTGTCTTCCACTCACTGGTTTACAAAAATACCTCCTTTATACTTTCTGTGAATTGCAGAAAGGAAACAAAATTGTTCAGCTCCCAGTTCCTGGGATGGAATTGTACATTTGAAATTTAAGGAAATGTTTGACATTTAATAAAGTAAGTTTTATCCAATTATAGAAAATCTGATTGTCCTGCTGTCAATAAACTGAGAATCTAAGGAGGAGCATTCAATCTATTTACCGGTGGTAGTATTAGTGCTTTTGTCCCTCAGAGAATATATTCAGACTCTTTCCTCCAACAATCATCATTCACTCTTCAAACCATCGTGAGACAGAGAAAAGGCCCCGGTTTGATGTAGAATCCGAACATGTAAACTTTCTGCTCCCATCTACACTACTTCCGGAGCCACCTAACTTTGTGTCGGAGAATAAATGAGGATCAGGAGACACAAAGACTCAACCGAGCAATGTGGGACTGGACTGACGTGTACACCAGACCAGTGGCGGTGATAGGGACCCTTCCACAGGGGCTTTAATAACCTTGTTGGGATCCGAAAGTATTTCTTCCCACAATATACTATTCACCTCAATTATCTATTGAATTCACTGTAAATATTCAATCCAAATAGGTTGGTGCCTCCACTCAAATGGTGGAGAGAGATGATTTGCTCCGAGCTGTAAAGGATTTGTACACTGGTATTCACCACCTCAGAATGACAAAGTCTTCAAGAAAGTAAAATAACAGAGAAGGAAACTGATGGGATCAATGGACACTTTGGACAATGAACTGAATGGATATTTTTACTGAGAGAGCTTTGTGTTTTATATAGATATTAACAGGAGATATTAACATGTTAATTAATATTAACATATTAATTTCCCTGATTTTTTCCGAGGTGATGTTAGGAGAGGGAATTCTTGTAACTGTAGTCATGCCTAGACTGTGTGTCGTGGGCTTATAGGGTTCAAAGGCCTTTTCTCCCTATCGAGACTCAGACTCAATTACCTTTCTGTTAATATACAGGTGTTCCAACCCAAGACTATGGCCATAAAATCAAGGAAAAAGGTGAGCATTTTAACTGCTTCCATTTAATATTTGTAAGCACTTCCCCACCAATCAACCTCACTGCTGTGTTGTCAGGTTAACACAGCAACCATTTTGCACCAGTTTGAGCTCCTCAATGCGATGACTTAACCTGTAATCTGATATTTCCTGGGATCTTCTACATCGACATGAAAAGACAGATGGGCCTCAGTTTCATAATTCAATCCAACGATGGCAACTCCCACAATACAACTCCCCATCAGTATCACACTGGAGAGTCAACCTACATTACATCACCCCATCCTGTGCTGGGGTTTGATCCCAGAGACTTCTCACACGCACTGTGAGTGCAATCAACTGAGCGAAGCTGCCACTCTCCTCCAAGATTGTATTTATATGTTTACTGCTTTAAATTGATCTGGTGCTGAAATCTTACAAAGACAAGGCCCATTCCCATCACTGATACATCCCTCCCCTGATTCCAATCTCTGACCAATACACTGCAGCACACAGAAGCAGCACTGGTGATATCACGACAACCCTCACTCTGTCCTTCAGACAGGAGTCCACCCAGGTGCATTTAAAGATGTCAATAGGCACCAATTAGCTACATTTTGTGATGGATTTAAAGGGTTGAATGGCCTTTTCTCCCCATCAAACTTTTGTACTCATATACCTTTCTGTTAATATACATGTGTTCAATCCATAGGACATGTCTATGAACCCTACGGACCAGGTAAGGATTTTAACTGCTTTCATTCAATATTTGTAACCACTTCCCCACCAATCAACCTCACTGCTGTATTGTCAGGTTAACGCAGCGACCATTTTGCACAATTGAGCTCCCCAATGAGTTGACTTATAGGAATCATAGGAACAGAGGGATAGGAGTAGGCCATTCGGCCCCTCATATTTGCTCCGCCATTAACCTGTAATCTGATATTTCCTGGGGATCTTCTACATCGACATGAAAAGACAGATGGGCCTTAGTTTCATAATTCAATCCAACGATGACAACTCCCACAATACAGCTCCCCATCAGTATCACACTGGAGAGTCAACCTACATTACATCACCCCATCCTGTGCTGGGGTTTGATCCCAGAGACTTCTCACACGCACTGTGAGGGCAATCAACTGAGCGAAGCTGCCACTCTCCTCCAAGATTGTATTTATAAGTTTACTACTTTAAATTGATCTGGTGCTTGAATCTTAGCTGAGATTCAATGGAGGAACCATGAGTGCTGAAATCTAACAGAGACAAAGCCTATTCCCATCACTGATACATCTCTCTCCTCATTGTCTTCCACTCTCTGGTTTATAAAAATACCTCATTTATACTTTCTGTGAATTGCAGAAAGGAAACATAATTGTTCAGCTCCCAGTTCCTGGGATGGAATTGTACATTTGAAATTTAAGGAAATGTTTGACATTTAATAAAGTAAGTTTAATCCAATTATCGAAAATCTGATTATCCTGCTGTCAATAAACTGAGAATCTAAGGAGGAGCATTCAATCTATTTACCGGTGGTAGTATTAGTGCTTTTGTCCCTCAGAGAATATATTCAGCCTCTTTCCTCCAACAATCATCATTCACTCTTCAAACCATCGTGAGACAGAGAAAAGGCCCCGGTTTGATGTAGAATCCTAACATGTAAACTTTCTGCTCCCATCTACACTACTTCCGGAGCCACCTAACTTTGTGTCGGAGAATAAATGAGGATCAGGAGACACAAAGACTCAACCGAGCAATGTGGGACTGGACTGACGTGTACACCAGACCAGTGGCGGTGATAGGGACCCTTCCACAGGGGCTTTAATAACCTTGTTGGGATCTGACAGTATTTCTTCCCACAATATACTATTCACCTCAATTATCTATTGAATTCACTGTAAATATTCAATCCAAATAGGTTGGTGCCTCCACTCAAATGGTGGAGAGATGATTTGCTCCGAGCTGTAAAGGATTTGTACACTGGTATTCACCACCTCAGAATGACAAAGTCTTCAAGAAAGTAAAATAACAGAGAAGGAAACTGATGGGATCAATGGACACTTTGGACAATGAACTGAATGGATATTATTACTGAGAGAGCTTTGTGTTTTATATAGATATTAACAGGAGATATTAACATGTTAATTAATATTAACATATTAATTTCCCTGATTTTTTCCGAGGTGATGTTAGGAGAGGGAATTCTTGTAACTGTAGTCATGCCTAGACTGTGTGTCGTGGGCTTATAGGGTTCAAAGGCCTTTTCTCCCTATCGAGACTCAGACTCAATTACCTTTCTGTTAATATACAGGTGTTCCAACCCAAGACTATGGCCATAAAATCAAGGAAAGAGGTAAGCATTTTAACTGCTTCCATTTAAGGTGAATTTAAAGAGTTCGGAGATAAATTAAAAAGCAGGACTTCAAACGTAGTGATCTCAGGATTACTACCGGTGCCACGTGCTAGTGAGTATAGGAACAGGAGAATAGACCGGATGAATGCGTGGCTGCAGGGATGGTGTAGGAGGGAGGGATTTAGATTCCTGGGACATTGGGACCGGTTCTGGGGAAGGTGGGACCTGTACAAGTGTGACGGGTTACACCCGAGCAGGACCGGGACCAATGTCCTCGCGGGGGTGTTTGCTAGTGCTGTTGGGGAAGGTTTAAGCTAGAGTGGCAGGGGGATGGGAACCTGAGCGTGGAGTCAGAAGGGAATAAAGTTGAGAGCAGCAAGAGAGAGGAAGACCCAGGGGAAATTTACAATACAAATAGTACAAACAGTTGTTCAAGAACAAGTGAAAGGGAAAAGCATAGAGCAGCGGAAAGAAAGTGTACTTTAGGCACAACAGATAAAATAAAAACTAGAAGGCATAAGGCGATTAACCCATCATCAAAGCTGAAGGTCAGGCTTGGGTGTGTGGCCCAACTAAGAGTTCTATATACAAATGCACGGAGTATAAGGAATAAATTAAATGAACTACAGGTTCAAATTCAAATTACAGGGTGTAACATGATAGCTATTACTGAGACATGGCTGCAGGATGGTCAGGATTGGGAACTAAATATACCAGGTTTTAAGGTCTACAGGAGAGATAGGGAAAATGGAAGAGGGGGAGGAGCAGCCTTAATGATTCGAGATATAATCACTGCAATGATAAAGGGGGATATAACGAGAGGTAAGCAGCCAACAGAGACCTTATGGGTTGAATTGAGAAATAGGAGAGGATCTAAGACTATAGTGGGAGTTGTATATAGGAGCCCTGGCAGCAGCTCTGAAGTGCAAGATTGTATAAATGCAGAGATTAGACAAGCGTGTAAGAAAGGCATAGTGGTCTTAATGGGGGACTTTAACCTTCACATAGATTGGGAAAAGCAGACTAGCAACTGTCAGAAAGGTAGTGAATTTCTTGAGTGTGTCCGGGATAGTTTTCCACAGCAGTATGTCCTAGAGGCAACAAGGGGGCAAGCCATACTAGATTTAGTAATGAGCAATGAACCAGATTTAGTTAACGGCTTAACTGTGCGTGAACATCTATCCAATAGTGATCATAACCTGATCGAGCTCAATGTCGTGTTTGAAAGGGTAAAAAGTGAATCAGCTGCTAAGATTCTAGACTTGGTCAAGGCCGACTTCAATGGGATGAGACAGAGACTGTCCACAGTAAACTGGGCAAATCTATTAATGGGTAAAACGACTGATGATCAGTGGGAAATGTTTAAAGAAACATTTAACGTGATACAGAATCGGTTTATACCCCTGAGGGACAAGAACTCTACTTGCCAAACAAAACAGCCATGGACAACTAAAGAGGTAAGGGACAGTATAAGACATAAGGAAAGGGCATACAAAAAGGCAAAAAATGGCACAGATCCTGGAGAATGGGAAAGATACAAAGATCAACAAAGGGTCACAAAACAGATAGTAAGAGCTACAAAAAGAGAGTATGAAAAGAAACTCACAAGGGATATCAAAACCAATACGAAGAACTTTTATAGTTATATTAGGAAAAAGAGGGTGGTCAGGAGCAGTGTTGGCCCCTTAAAAACTGAAAGTGGGGATATTGTCATTGACAATGGGGAAATGGCGGACATGTTGAACAATTACTTTGCGTCAGTATTTACAGTAGAAAAAGAGGATAGCATGCCGGAAATCCCAAGATAACTTATATTGAATCGGGGACAGGGACTCGATAAAATTAACATAAGTAAAGCAACAGTAATGAAGAAAATAATAGCACTAAAGAGTGACAAATCCCCAGGACCAGATGGTTTCCATCCCAGGGTATTAAAGGAAGTAGGTGAGCACATTGCAGATGCCCGAACTATAATCTTTCAAAGTTCTCTAGATTCAGGAACTGTCCCTCCAGATTGGAAAATTGCACATGTCACTCCGCTTTTTAAGAAAGGAGAGAGAGGGAAACCGGGGAATTTTAGACCAGTTAGCCTAACATCTGTTGTGGGGAAAATGCTGGAGTCTATAATTAAGGATAGGGTGACTGAACACCTCGAGAATTTTCAGTTAATCAGAGAGAGCCAGCATGGATTTGTGAAAGGTAGGTCGTGCCTGACAAATCTGATTGAATTTTTTGAAGAGGTGACTAAAGTAGTGGACAGGGGAATGTCAATGGATGTTATTTATATGGATTTCCAGAAGGCATTTGATAAGGTCCCACATAAGAGACTGTAAGCTAAGATAGAAGCCCATGGAATCGAGGGAAAAGTACGGACTTGGTTCGGAAGTTGGCTGAGCGAAAGGCGACAGAGAGTAGGGATAATGGGAAGGTACTCACATTGGCAGGATGTGACTAGTGGAGTCCCGCAGGGATCTGTCTTGGGGCCTCAATTATTCACAATATTTATTAATGACTTAGATGAAGGCATCGAAAGTCTCATATCTAAGTTTGCCGATGACACAAAGATTGGTGGCATTGTAAGCATTGTTGAGAAAACATAAAATTACAAAGCGATATTGATAGATTAGGGGAATGGGCAAAACTGTGGCAAATGGAATTCAGTGTAGACAAATGTGAGGTCATCCACTTTGGATCAAAAAAGGATAGAACAGGGTACTTTCTAAATGGTAAAAAGTTAAAAACAGTGGATGTCCAAAGGGACCTAGGGGTTCAGGAACATAGATCATTGAAGTGTCATGAACAGGCACAGAAAATAATCAAGAAGGCTAATGGAACGCTGGCCTTTATATCTCAAGGACTGGAGTACAAGGGGGCAGAAGTTATGCGGCAGCTATACAAAACCCTGGTTAGACCGCACCTGGAGTACTGTGAGCAGTTCTGGGCACCGCACCTTCGGAAGGACATATTGGCCTTGGAGGGAGTGCAGCGTAGGTTTACGAGAATCATATCGGGACTTCAAGTGTTAAGTTACGAGGAGAGTTTACACAAATTGGGGTTGTATTCTCTGAAATTTCGAAGGTTAAGGGGTGATCTGATCGAAGTTTATAAGATATTAAGGGGAACAGACAGGGTGGATAGAGAGAAATTATTTCCACTGGTTGGGGATTTTAGGAGTAGGGGGCACAGTCTAAAAATTAGATCCAGAACTTTCAGGAGTGAGATTAGAAAACATTTCTACACACAAAGGGTGGTAGAAGTTTGGAACTCTCTTCCGCAAACGGCAATTGATACTAGCTCAATTGCTAAATTTAAATCTGAGATAGATAGCTTTTTGGCCATCAAAGGTATGAAGGGATATGGGCCAAAGGCAGGTATGCGGAGTTAGATCACAGATCAGCCATGATCTTATCAAATGGCGGAGCAGGCAAGAGGGGCTGATTGGCCTCCTCCTGTTCCTATGTTCCAATGTAATATTTGTAACCACTTCCACACCAATCAACCTCACTGCTGTGTTGTCAGGTTAATGCAGCAACCATTTTGCACCAGTTTGAGCTCCCCAATGAGATGACTTAACCTTTAATCTGATATTTCCTGGGGATCTTCGACATCGACATGAAAAGACAGATGGGCCTTAGTTTCATAATTCAATCGAACGATGGCAACTCCCACAATAAAGCTCCCCATCAGTATCACACTGGAGAGTCAACCTACATTACATCACCCCATCCTGTGCTGGGGTTTGATCCCAGAGACTTCTCACACGCACTGTGAGGGCAATCAACTGAGCGAAGCTGCCACTCTCCTCCAAGATTGTATTTATCAGTTTACAACTTTAAATTGATCTGGTGCTGAAATCTATCAAAGACAAGGCCCATTCCCATCACTGATACATCCCTCCCCTGATTCCAATCTCTAACCAATACACTGCAGCACACAGAAGCAGCACTGGTAATATCACGACAACCCTCAATCTTTCCTCCAAACAGGAGTCCACCCAGGTGCATTTAAAGATGTCAATAGGCACCAATCAGCTGCACTGTGTGATGGATTTAAAGGGTTGAATGGCCTTTTCTCCCCATCAAGACTTTTGTACTCATATACCTTTCTGTTAATATACATGTGTTCAATCCATAGGACATGTCTATGAACCCTACGGACCAGGTAAGGATTTTAACTGCTTTCATTCAATATTTGTAACCACTTCCCCACCAATCAACCTCACTGCTGCATTGTCAGGTTAATGCAGCGACCATTTTGCACTAGTTTGAGCTCCCCAATGAGATGACTTACAGGAATCATAGGAACAGAGGAACAGGAGTAGGCCATTCGGCCCCTCGTGCTTGCTCCGCCATTAACCTGTAATCTGATATTTCCTGGGGATCTTCTACATCGACATGAAAAGACAGATGGGCCTCAGTTTCATAATTCAATCCAACGATGACAACTCCCACAATACAGCTCCCCATCAGTATCACACTGGAGAGTCAACCTACATTACATCACCCCATCCTGTGCTGGGGTTTGATCCCAGAGACTTCTCACACGCACTGTGAGGGCAATCAACTGAGCGAAGCTGCCACTCTCCACCAAGATTGTATTTATAAGTTTACTACTTCAAATTGATCTCGTGCTTGAATCTTAGCTGAGATTCAATGGAGGAACCATGAGTGCTGAAATCTAACAGAGACAAGGCCTATTCCCATCACTGATACATCTCTCTCCTTATTGTCTTCCACTCACTGGTTTACAAAAATACCCCCTTTATACTTTCTGTGAATTGCAGAAAGGAAACAAAATTGTTCAGCTCCCAGTTCCTGGGATGGAATTGTACATTTGAAATTGAAGGAAATGTTTGACATTTAATAAAGTAAGTTTAATCCAATTATAGAAAATCTGATTATCCTGCTGTCAATAAACTGAGAATCTAAGGAGGAGCATTCAATCTATTTACCGGTGGTAGTATTAGTGCTTTTGTCCCTCAGAGAATATATTCAGACTCTTTCCTCCAACAATCATCATTCACTCTTCAAACCACCGTGAGACAGAGAAAAGGCCCCGGTTTGATGTAACATTCACTTTTCCAATAGACGTACACACCAACATACAAAGCAAGAATCCAAGGTCACATTTATTGCCCATCCCCAGTTTCTCTGAAGAACTGAGCATCAAGAGGCACAAAAAGTCAACCATTCAGTGTTGGATTGGAGTCACGTGTACAGCAGACTGGCGAGAGCTGGCAGGGTCTCTTCCCAGTGTGATAGTAGTGAAACGTGCCTGGATGAGTGCAGCTCCAACAACACTCAAGAAGCTCGACACCATCCAGGATAAAGCAGCCCGCTTGACTGACACCCCAGCCACCACCCCAAACATTCACTCCCTTACCACCGGCGCACAGTGGCTGCAGTGTGTACCATCCACAGGATGCACTGCAGCAACTCGCCAAGGCTTCTTCGACAGCACCTCCCAAACCCGTGACCTCTACCACCTAGAAGGACGAGAGCAGCAGGTACATGGGAACAACACCACCTGCACGTTCCCTCCAAGTCACACACCATCCCGACTTGGAAATATATCGCCGTTCCTTCATCGTCGCTGGGTCAAAATCCTGGAACTCCCTTCCTAACAGCACTGTGGGAGAACCGTCACCACACGGACTGCAGCGGTTCAAGAAGGCGGCTCACCACCACCTTCTCGAGGGCAATTAGGGGTGGGCAATAAATGCTGGCCTCGCCAGCGACGCCCACATCCCATGAACGAATAAAAAAAACAGTTGGACATTTTGTGACAACACAGCAGCTTTCAGCAGCCCACAGATGTTGATTGAATTTTTAGCATGGTGTGATTTGAACTGGTGATTGCTGGTTTTAATATTCCAATCTCTATGGCACCACCCATAAGCAGCGCTGGTAATATCTCGATAACCCTCAATCTCAATTCCAGACAGGTGTCCACCCAGGTCCCTTTAAACAGGTCAACAGGCACCAATCAGATAATGACCCAAAACTGTGTGATGGGGGAGCTGTTGTGTTTTTACAAACCATTGAATGGAAGGCACGAAGGGGAGGGAGGTATCAGCGATGGGAAAGGACTTTGCCTTTCTCCACTGATAGTGACTGTGTGGAACAAACTCCCAGGGCCTGAAGTTAGCCCATGTGATACTGAAGTCCAATCATTGAATGGGTTCACCTCAACCACCCATTTATCTTCAACAGTTTGGTGCCTCCAGTAAAATGGTGGAGAGAGGTGATTTGTTCCAAGCTGTAAAGGATTTGTTCACTGGTAGTCACCCCCTCAGAATGACAAAGTCTTCAAGAAGGTGAAACAACAGAGAAGGAAACTGATGGGGTCAATGGACACTGTGAATAGTGAACTGAATGGATATTTTTACTGGATGAACGATTGAGTTTGATGGAGATTTGAACAGAACTCCCTGAGGTTTCTCCCAGGTGATGTTGGGAGAGTGAATACTTGAAACAACACTCAGACCGACACTGTGTGATGGATTTAAAGGGTTGAATGGCCTTTTCTGCCCATCAAGACTTTTGTACTCATATACCTTTCTGTTAATATACATGTGTTCAATCCATAGGACATGTCTATGAACGCAATGGACCAGGTAAGGATTTTAACTGCTTCCATTCAATATTTGTAACCACTTCCCCACCAATCAACCTCACTGCTGTGTTGTCAGGTTAATGCAGCAACCATTTTGCACCAGTTTGAGCTCCCCATTGAGATGACTTAACCTTTAATCTGATATTTCCTGGGGATCTTCTACATCCATATGAAAAGACAGATGGGCCTCAGTTTCATAATTCAATCCAACGATGGCAACTCCCACAATACAGCTCCCCATCAGTATCACACTGGAGAGTCAACCTACATTACATCACCCCATCCTGTGCTGGGGTTTGATCCCAGAGACTTCTCACACGCACTGTGAGGGCAATCAACTGAGCGAAGCTGCCACTCTCCTCCAAGATTGTATTTATAAGTTTACTGCTTTAAATTGATCTCGTGCTTGAATCTTAGCTGAGATTCAATGGAGGAACCATGAGTGCTGAAATCTAACAGAGACAAGGCCTATTCCCATCACTGATACATCTCTCTCCTTATTGTCTTCCACTCACTGGTTTACAAAAATACCTCCTTTATACTGACTGCGAATTGCAGAAAGGAAACAAAATTGTTCAGCTCCCAGTTCCTGGGATGGAATTGTACATTTGAAATTTAAGGAAATGTTTGACATTTAATAAAGTAAGTTTAATCCAATTATCGAAAATCTGATTATCCTGCTGTCAATAAACTGAGAATCTAAGGAGGAGCATTCAATCTATTTACCGGTGGTAGTATTCGTGCTTTTGTCCCTCAGAGAATATATTCAGACTCTTTCCTCTAACAATCATCATTCACTCTTCAAACCATCGTGAGACAGAGAAAAGGCCCCGGTTTGATGTAGAATCCTAACATGTAAACTTTCTGCTCCCATCTACACTACTTCCGGAGCCACCTAACTTTGTGTCGGAGAATAAATGAGGATCAGGAGACACAAAGAATCAACCGAGCAATGTGGGACTGGACTGACGTGTACACCAGACCAGTGGCGGTGATAGGGACCCTTCCACAGGGGCTTTAATAACCTTGTTGGGATCTGACAGTATTTCTTCCCACAATATACTATTCACCTCAATTATCTATTGAATTCACTGTAAATATTCAATCCAAATAGGTTGGTGCCTCCACTCAAATGGTGGAGAGATGATTTGCTCCGAGCTGTAAAGGATTTGTACACTGGTATTCACCACCTCAGAATGACAAAGTCTTCAAGAAAGTAAAATAACAGAGAAGGAAACTGATGGGGTCAATGGACACTTTGGACAATGAACTGAATGGATATTTTTACTGAGAGAGCTTTGTGTTTTATATAGATATTAATAGGAGATATTAACATGTTAATTAATATTAACTTATTCATTGCCCTGATTTTTTCCGAGGTAATGTTAGGAGAGGGAATTCTTGTAACTGTAGTCATGCCTAGACTGTGTGTGGTGGGCTTATAGGGTTCAAAGGCCTTTTCTCCCTATCGAGACTCAGACTCAATTACCTTTCTGTTAATATACAGGTGTTCCAACCCAAGACTATGGCCATAAAATCAAGGAAAAAGGTGAGCATTTTAACTGCTTCCATTCAATATCTGTAACCACTTCCCCACCAATCAACCTCACTGCTGTATTCTCAGGTTAATGCAGCGACCATTTTGCACGAGTTTGAGCTCCCCAATGAGATGACTTTTAGGAATCATAGGAACATAGGAACAGGAGTAGGCCATTCGGCCCCTCGTGCTTGCTCCGCCATTAACCTGTAATCTGATATTTCCTGGGGATCTTCTACATCGACATGAAAAGACAGATGGGCCTCAGTTTCATAATTCAATGGAACGATGGCAACTCCCACAATACAGCTCCCCATCAGTATCACACTGGAGAGTCAACCTACATTACATCACCCCATCCTGTGCTGGGGTTTGATCCCAGAGACTTCTCACACGCACTGTGAGGGCAATCAACTGAGCGAAGCTGCCACTCGCCTCCAAGATTGTATTTATAAGTTTACTCCTTTAAATTGATCTGGTGCTGAAATCTATCAAAGACAAGGCCCATTCCCATCACTGATACATCCCTCCCCTGATTCCAATCTCTAACCAATACACTGCAGCACACAGAAGCAGCACTGGTAATATCACGATAACCCTCAATCTTTCCTCCAGACAGGAGTCCACCCAGGTGCATTTAAAGATGTCAATAGGCACCAATCAGCTGCACTGTGTGATGGATTTAAAGGGTTGAATGGCCTTTTCTCCCCATCAAGACTTTTGTACTCAAATACCTTTCTGATAATATACATGTGTTCAATCCATAGGACATGTCTATGAACCCTACGGACCAGGTAAGGATTTTAACTGCTTTCATTCAATATTTGTAACCACTTCCCCACCAATCAACCTCACTGCTGTATTGTCAGGTTAATGCAGCGACCATTTTGCACTAGTTTGAGCTCCCCAATGAGATGACTTTTAGGAATCATAGGAACATAGGAACAGGAGTAGGCCATTCAGCCCCTCATGTTTGCTCCGCCATTAACCTGTAATCTGATATTTCCTGGGGATCTTCTACATCGACATGAAAAGACAGATGGGCCTCAGGTTCATAATTCAATCCAACGATGACAACTCCCACAATACAGCTCCCATCAGTATCACACTGGAGAGTCAACCTACATTACATCACCCCATCCTGTGCTGGGGTTTGATCCCAGAGACTTCTCACACGCACTGTGAGGGCAATCAACTGAGCGAAGCTGCCACTCTCCTCCAAGATTGTATTTCTAAGTTTACTACTTTAAATTGATCTAGTGCTTGAATCTTAGCTGAGATTCAATGGAGGAATCATGAGTGCTGAAATCTAACAGAGACAAGGCCTATTCCCATCACTGATACATCTCTCTCCTTATTGTCTTCCACTCACTGGTTTACAAAAATACCTCCTTCACACTTTCTGTGAATTGCAGAAAGGAAACAAAATTGTTCAGCTCCCAGTTCCTGGGATGGAATTGTACATTTGAAATTTAAGGAAATGTTTGACATTTAATAAAGTAAGTTTAATCCAATTATAGAAAATCTGATTGTCCTGCTGTCAATAAACTGAGAATCTAAGGAGGAGCATTCAATCTATTTACCGGTGGTAGTATTAGTGCTTTTGTCCCTCAGAGAATATATTCAGACTCTTTCCTCCAACAATCATCATTCACTCTTCAAACCACCGTGAGACAGAGAAAAGTCCCCGGTTTGATGTAACATTCACTTTTCCAATAGACGTACACACCAACATACAAAGCAAGAATCCAAGGTCACATTTATTGCCCATCCCCAGTTTCTCTGAAGAACTGAGCATCAAGAGGCACAAAAAGTCAACCATTCAGTGTTGGACTGGAGTCACGTGTACAGCAGACTGGCGAGAGCTGGCAGGGTCTCTTCACAGTGTGATAGTAGTGAAACGTGCCTGGATGAGTGCAGCTCCAACAACACTCAAGAAGCTCGACACCATCCAGGATAAAGCAGCCCGCTTGACTGACACCCCATCCACCACCCCAAACATTCACTCCCTTCACCACCGGCGCACAGTGGCTGCAGTGTGTACCATCCACAGGATGCACTGCAGCAACTCGCCAAGGCTTCTTCGACAGCACCTCCCAAACCCGTGACCTCTACCACCTAGAAGGACATGAGCAGCAGGTACATGGGAACAACACCACCTGCACGTTCCCCTCCAAGTCACACACCATCCCGACTTGGAAATATATCGCCGTTCCTTCATCGTCGCTGGGTCAAAATCCTGGAACTCCCTTCCTAACAGCACTGTGGGAGAACCTTCACCACACGGACTGCAGCGGTTCAAGAAGGCGGCTCACCACCACCTTCTCAAGGGCAATTAGGGATGGGCAATAAATGCTGGCCTCGCCAGCGACGCCCACATCCCATGAACGAATAAAAAAAAACAGTTGGAAATTTTGTGACAACACAGCAGCTTTCAGCAGCCCACAGATGTTGATTGAATTTTTAGCATGGTGTGATTTGAACTGGTGATTGCTGGTTTTAATATTCCAATCTCGATGGCAGCACCCAGAAGCAGCGCTGGTAATATCTCGATAACCCTCAATCTCAATTCCAGACAGGTGTCCACCCAGGTTCCTTTAAACAGGTCAATAGGAACCAATCAGCTAATGGACCAAAACTGTGTGATGGGGGAGCTGTTGTGTTTTTACAAACCATTGAATGGAAGGCACGAAGGGGAGGGAGGTATCAGCGATGGGAAAGGACTTTGCCTTTCTCCACTGATAGTGAATGTGTGGAACAAACTCCCAGGGCCTGAAGTTAGCCCATGTGATACTGAAGTCCAAACATTTAATGGGTTCACCTCAACCACCCATTTATCTTCAACAGTTTGGTGCCTCCAGTAAAATGGTGGAGAGAGGTGATTTGTTCCAAGCTGTAAAGGATTTGTTCACTGGTATTCACCCGCTCAGAATGACAAAGTCTTCAAGAAGGTGAAACAACAGAGAAGGAAACTGATGGGGTCAATGGACACTGTGAATAGTGAACTCAATGGATATTTTTACTGGATGAACGATTGAGTTTGATGGAGATTTGAACAGAACTCCCTGAGGTTTCTCCCAGGTGATGTTGGGAGAGTGAATACTTGAAACAACACTCAGACCGACACTGTGTGATGGATTTAAAGGGTTGAATGGCCTTTTCTGCCCATCAAGACTTTTGTACTCATATACCTTTCTGTTAATATACATGTGTTCAATCCATAGGACATGTCTATGAACGCAATGGACCAGGTAAGGATTTTAACTGCTTCCATTCAATATCTGTAACCACTTCCCCACCAATCAACCTCACTGCTGTGTTGTCAGGTTAATGCAGCAACCATTTTGCACCAGTTTGAGCTCCCCATTGAGATGACTTAACCTTTAATCTGATATTTCCTGGGGATCTTCTACATCCATATGAAAAGACAGATGGGCCTTAGTTTCATAATTCAATCCAACGATGGCAACTCCCACAATACAGCTCCCCATCAGTATCACACTGGAGAGTCAACCTACATTACATCACTCCATCCTGTGCTGGGGTTTGATCCCAGAGACTTCTCACACGCACTGTGAGGGCAATCAACTGAGCGAAGCTGCCACTCTCCTCCAAGATTGTATTTATAAGTTTACTGCTTTAAATTGATCTGGTGCTGAAATCTAACAAAGACAAGGCCCATTCCCATCACTGATACATCCCTCCCCTGATTCCAATCTCTGACCAATACACTGCAGCACACAGAAGCAACACTGGTAATATCACGACAACCCTCAATCTTTCCTCCAGACAGGAGTCCACCCAGGTGCATTTAAAGATGTCAATAGGCACCAATCAGCTGCACTGTGTGATAGATTTAAAGGGTTGAATGGCCTTTCTCCCCATCAAGACTTTTGTACTCATATACCTTTCTGTTAATATACATGTGTTCAATCCATAGGACATGTCTATGAACCCTACGGACCAGGTAAGGATTTTAACTGCTTTCATTTAATATTTGTAACCACTTCCCCACCAATCAACCTCACTGCTGTATTGTCAGGTTAACGCAGCGACCATTTTGCACTAGTTTGAGCTCCCCAATGAGATGACTTATAGGAATCATAGGAACAGAGGAACAGGATGAGGCCGTTCAGCCCCTCGTGTTTGCTCCTCCATTAACCTGTAATCTGATATTTCCTGGGGATCTTCTACATCTACATGAAAAGACAGATGGGCCTTAGTTTAATAAATCAATCGAACGATGACAACTCCCACAATACAGCTCCCATCAGTATCACACTGGAGAGTCAACCTACATTACATCACCCCATCCTGTGCTGGGGTTTGATCCCAGAGACTTCTCACACGCACTGTGAGGGCAATCAACTGAGCTAAGCTGCCACTCTCCTCCAAGATTGTATTTATAAGTTTACTACTTTAATTTGATCGAGTGCTGAAACCTAACAAAGACAAGGCCCATTCCCATCACTGATACATCCCTCCCCTGATTCCAATCTCTAACCAATACACTGCAGCACACAGAAGCAGCACTGGTAATATCACGACAACCCTCAATCTTTCCTCCAGACAAGAGTCCACCCAGGTGCATTTAAAGATGTCAATAGGCACCAATCAGCTGCACTGTGTGATGGATTTAAAGGGTTGAATGGCCTTTCTCCCCATCAAGACTTTTGTACTCATATACCTTTCTGTTAATATACATGTGTTCAATCCATAGGACATGTCTATGAACCCTACGGACCAGGTAAGGATTTTAACTGCTTTCATTTAATATTTGTAACCACTTCCCCACCAATCAAACTCACTGCTGCATTGTCAGGTTAACACAGCGACCATTTTCCACTAGTTTGAGCTCCCCAATGAGATGACTTTTAGGAATCATAGGAACATAGGAACAGGAGTAGGCCATTCGGCCCCTCATGTTTGCTCCGCCATTAACCTGTAATCTGATATTTCCTGGGGATCTTCTACATCTACATGAAAAGACAGATGGGCCTCATTTTCATAATTCAATGGAACGATGACAACTCCCACAATACAGCTCCCCATCAGTATCACACTGGAGAGTCAACCTACATTACATCACCCCATCCTGTGCTGGGGTTTGATCCCAGAGACTTCTCACACGCACTGTGAGGGCAATCAACTGAGCGAAGCTGCCACTCTCCTCCAAGATTGTATTTATAAGTTTACTACTTTAAATTGATCTCGTGCTTGAATCTTAGCTGAGATTCAATGGAGGAACCATGAGTGCTGAAATCTAACAGAGACAAGGCCTATTCCCATCACTGATACATCTCTCCCCTTATTGTCTTCCACTCACTGGTTTATAAAAATACCTCCTTTATACTTTCTGTGAATTGCAGAAAGGAAACAAAATTGTTCAGCTCCCAGTTCCTGGGATGGAATTGTACATTTGAAATTTAAGGAAATGTTTGACATTTAATAAAGTAAGTTTAATCCAATTATAGAAAATCTGATTGTCCTGCTGTCAATAAACTGAGAATCTAAGGAGGAGCATTCAATCTATTTACCGGTGGTCGTATTAGTGCTTTTGTCCCTCAGAGAATATATTCAGACTCTTTCCTCCAACAATCATCATTCACTCTTCAAACCACCGTGAGACAGAGAAAAGGCCCCGGTTTGATGTAGAATCCGAACATGGAAACTTTCTGCTCCCATCTACACTACTTCCGGTGCCACCTAACTTTGTGTCGGAGAATAAATGAGGATCAGGAGACACAAAGAATCAACCGAGCAATGTGGGACTGGACTGACGTGTACACCAGACCAGTGGCGGTGATAGGGACCCTTCCACAGGGGCTTTAATAACCTTGTTGGGATCTGACAGTATTTCTTCCCACAATATACGATTCACCTCAATTATCTGTTGAATTCACTGTAAATATTCAATCCAAATAGGTTGATGCCTCCACTCAAATGGTGGAGAGATGATTTGCTCCGAGCTGTAAAGGATTTGTACACTGGTATTCACCACCTCAGAATGACAAAGTCTTCAAGAAAGTAAAATAACAGAGAAGGAAACTGATGGGGTCAATGGACACTTTGGACAATGAACTGAATGGATATTATTACTGAGAGAGCTTTGTGTTTTATATAGATATTAACAGGAGATATGAACATGTTAATTAATATTAACATATTAATTTCCCTGATTTTTTCCGAGGTGATGTTAGGAGAGGGAATTCTTGTAACTGTAGTCATGCCTAGACTGTGTGTCGTGGGCTTATAGGGTTCAAAGGCCTTTTCTCCCTCTCGAGACTCAGACTCAATTACCTTTCTGTTAATATACAGGTGTTCCAACCCAAGACTATGGCCATAAAATCAAGGAAAAAGGTGAGCATTTTAACTGCTTCCATTTAATATTTGTAAGCACTTCCCCACCAATCAACCTCACTGCTGTATTGTCAGGTTAATGCAGCGACCATTTTGCACGAGTTTGAGCTCCCCAATGAGATGACTTTTCGGAATCATAGGAACATAGGAACAGGAGTAGGCCATTCGGCCCCTCGTGCTTGCTCCGCCATTAACCTGTAATTTGATATTTCCTGGGGATCTTCTACATCGACATGAAAAGACAGATGGGCCTCAGTTTCATAATTCAATTGAACGATGGCAACTCCCACAATACAGCTCCCCATCAGTATCACACTGGAGAGTCAACCTACATTACATCACCCCATCCTGTGCTGGGGTTTGATCCCAGAGACTTCTCACACGCACTGTGAGGGCAATCAACTGAGCTAAGCTGCCACTCGCCTCCAAGATTGTATTTATAAGTTTACTACTTTAAATTGATCTGGTGCTGAAATCTATCAAAGACAAGGCCCATTCTCATCACTGATACATCCCTCCCCTGATTCCAATCTCTAACCAATACACTGCATCACACAGAAGCAGCACTGGTAATATCACGATAACCCTCAATCTTTCCTCCAGACAGGAGACCACTCAGGTGCATTTAAAGATGTCAATAGGCACCAATTAGCTACACTGTGTGATGGATTTAAAGGGTTGAATGGCCTTTTCTCCCCATCAAGACTTTTGTACTCAAATACCTTTCTGTTAATATACATGTGTTCAATCCATAGGACATGTCTATGAACCCTACGGACCAGGTAAGGATTTTAACTGCTTTCATTCAATATTTGTAACCACTTCCCCACCAATCAACCTCACTGCTGTATTGTCAGGTTAACGCAGCGACCATTTTGCACTAGTTTGAGCTCCCCAATGAGTTGACTTATAGGAATCATCGGAACAGAGGGATAGGAGTAGGCCATTCGGCACCTCGTGTTTGCTCCGCCATTAAACTGTAATCTGATATTTCCTGGGGATCCTCTACATCTACATGAAAAGACAGATGGGCCTTCGTTTCATAATTCAATCCAACGATGACAACTCCCACAATACAGCTCCCCATCAGTATCACACTGGAGAGTCAACCTACATTACATCACCCCATCCTGTGATGGGGTTTGATCCCAGAGACTTCTCACACGCACTGTGAGGGCAATCAACTGAGCGAAGCTGCCACTCTCCTCCAAGATTGTATTTCTAAGTTTACTGCTTTAAATTGATCTGGTGCTTGAATCTTAGCTGAGATTCAATGGAGGAACCATGAGTGCTGAAATCTAACAGAGACAAGGCCTATTCCCATCACTGATACATCTCTGTCCTTATTGTCTTCCACTCACTGGTTTATAAAAATACCTCCTTCACACTTTCTGTGAATTGCAGAAAGGAAACAAAATTGTTCAGCTCCCAGTTCCTGGGATGGAATTGTACATTTGAAATTGAAGGAAATGTTTGACATTTAATAAAGTAAGTTTAATCCAATTATAGAAAATCTGATTGTCCTGCTGTCAATAAACTGAGAATCTAAGGAGGAGCATTCAATCTATTTACCGGTGGTAGTATTAGTGCTTTTGTCCCTCAGAGAATATATTCAGACTCTTTCCTCCAACAATCATCATTCACTCTTCAAACCACCGTGAGACAGAGAAAAGGCCCCGGTTTGATGTAACATTCACTTTTCCAATAGACATACACACCAACATACAAAGCAAGAATCCAAGGTCACATTTATTGCCCATCCCCAGTTTCTCTGAAGAACTGAGCATCAAGAGGCACAAAAAGTCAACCATTCAGTGTTGGACTGGAGTCACGTGTACAGCAGACTGGCGAGAGCTGGCAGGGTCTCTTCCCTGTGTGATAGTAGTGAAACGTGCCTGGATGAGTGCAGCTCCAACAACACTCAAGAAGCTCGACACCATCCAGGATAAAGCAGCCCGCTTGACTGACACCCCATCCACCACCCCAAACATTCACTCCCTTCACCACCGGCGCACAGTGGCTGCAGTGTGTACCATCCACAGGATGCACTGCAGCAACTCCCCAAGGCTTCTTCGACAGCACCTCCCAAACCCGTGACCTCTACCACCTAGAAGGACATGAGCAGCAGGTACATGGGAACAACACCACCTGCACGTTCCCCTCCAAGTCACACACCATCCCGACTTGGAAATATATCGGCCGTTCCTTCATCGTCGCAGGGACAAAATCCTGGAACTCCCTTCCTAACAGCACTGTGGGAGAACCTTCACCACACGGACTGCAGCGGTTCAAGAAGGCGGCTCACCACCACCTTCTCAAGGGCAATTAGGGATGGGCAATAAATGCTGGCCTCGCCAGCGACGCCCACATCCCATGAACAAATAAAAAAAAACAGTTGGACATTTTGTGACAACACAGCAGCTTTCAGCAGCCCACAGATGTTGATTGAATTTTTAGCATGGTGTGATTTGAACTGGTGATTGCTGGTTTTAATATTCCAATCTCTATGGCACCACCCATAAGCAGCGCTGGTAATATCTCGATAACCCTCAATCTCAATTCCAGACAGGTGTCCACCCAGGTCCCTTTAAATAGGTCAACAGCACCAATCAGCTAATGGACCAAAACTGTGTGATGGGGGAGCTGTTGTGTTTTTACAAACCATTGAATGGAAGGCACGAAGGGGAGGGAGGTTTCAGCGATGGGAAAGGACTTTGCCTTTCTCCACTGATAGTGACTGTGTGGAACAAACTCCCAGGGCCTGAGGTTAGCCCATGTGATACTGAAGTCCAATCATTTAATGGGTTCAACTCAACCACCCATTTATCTTCAACAGTTTGGTGCCTCCAGTAAAATGGTGGAGAGAGGTGATTTGTTCCAAGCTGTAAAGGATTTGTTCACTGGTAGTCACCCCCTCAGAATGACAAAGTCTTCAAGAAGGTGAAACAACAGAGAAGGAAACTGATGGGGTCAATGGACACTGTGAATAGTGAACTGAATGGATATTTTTACTGGATGAACGATTGAGTTTGATGGAGATTTGAACAGAACTCCCTGAGGTTTCTCCCAGGTGATGTTGGGAGAGTGAATACTTGAAACAACACTCAGACCGACACTGTGTGATGGATTTAAAGGGTTGAATGGCCTTTTCTGCCCATCAAGACTTTTGCACTCATATACCTTTCTGTTAATATACATGTGTTCAATCCATAGGACATGTCTATGAACGCAATGGACCAGGTAAGGATTTTAACTGCTTCCATTCAATATCTGTAACCACTTCCCCACCAATCAACCTCACTGCTGTGTTGTCAGGTTAACGCAGCAACCATTTTGCACCAGTTTGAGCTCCCCATTGAGATGACTTAACCTTTAATCTGATATTTCCTGGGGATCTTCTACATCCATATGAAAAGACAGATGGGCCTTAGTTTCATAATTCAATCCAACGATGGCAACTCCCACAATACAGCTCCCATCAGTATCACACTGGAGAGTCAACCTACATTACATCACCCCATCCTGTGCTGGGGTTTGATCCCAGAGACTTCTCACACGCACTGTGAGGGCAATCAACTGAGCGAAGCTGCCACTCTCCTCCAAGATTGTATTTATAAGTATACTGCTTTAAATTGATCTGGTGCTGAAATCTAACAAAGACAAGGCCCATTCCCATCACTGATACATCCCTCCCCTGATTCCAATCTCTGACCAATACACTGCAGCACACAGAAGCAGCACTGGTAATATCACGACAACCCTCAATCTTTCCTCCAGACAGGAGTCCACCCAGGTGCATTTAAAGATGTCAATAGGCACCAATCAGCTGCACTGTGTGATGGATTTAAAGGGTTGAATGGCCTTTTCTCCCCATCAAGACTTTTGTACTCATATACCTTTCTGTTAATATACATGTGTTCAATCCATAGGACATGTCTATGAACCCTACGGACCAGGTAAGGATTTTCACTGCTTACATTTAATATTTGTAACCACTTCCCCACCAATCAACCTCACTGCTGTGTTGTCAGGTTAACGCAGCGACCATTTTGCACTAGTTTGAGCTCCCCAATGAGATGACTTATAGGAATCATAGGAACAGAGGAACAGGATTAGGCCGTTCAGCCCCTCGTGTTTGCTCCACCATTAACCTTTAATCTGATATTTCCTGGGGATCTTCTACATCTACATGAAAAGACAGATGGGCCTTAGTTTCATAATTCAATCGAACAATGACAACTCCCACAATACAGCTCCCATCAGTATCACACTGGAGAGTCAACCTGCATTACATCACCCCATCCTGTGCTGGGGTTTGATCCCAGAGACTTCTCACACGCACTGTGAGGGCAATCAACTGAGCGAAGCTGCCACTCTCCTCCAAGATTGTATTTATAAGTTTACTACTTTAAATTGATCTAGTGCTTGAATCTTAGCTGAGATTCAATGGAGGAACCATGAGTGCTGAAATCTAACAGAGACAAGGCCTATTCCCATCACTGATACATCTCTCTCCTCATTGTCTTCCACTCACTGGTTTACAAAAATACCCCCTTTACACTTTCTGTGAATTGCAGAAAGGAAACATAATTGTTCAGCTCCCAGTTCCTGGGATGGAATTGTAGATTTGAAATTTAAGGAAATGTTTGACATTTGATAAAGTAAGTTTAATCCAATTCTAGAAAATCTGATTGTCCTGCTGTCAATAAACTGAGAATCTAAGGAGGAGCATTCAATCTATTTACCGGTGGTAGTATTAGTGCTTTTGTCCCTCAGAGAATATATTCAGACTCTTTCCTCCAACAATCATCATTCACTCTTCAAACCACCGTGAGACAGAGAAATGGCCCCGGTTTGATGTAGAATCCTAACATGTAAACTTTCTGCTCCCATCTACACTACTTCCGGTGCCACCTAACTTTGTGTCGGAGAATAAATGAGGATCAGGAGACACAAAGAATCAACCGAGCAATGTGGGACTGGACTGACGTGTACACCAGACCAGTGGCGGTGATAGGGACCCTTCCACAGGGGCTTTAATAACCTTGTTGGGATCTGACAGTATTTCTTCCCACAATATACTATTCACCTCAATTATCTATTGAATTCACTGTAAATATTCAATCCAAATAGGTTGGTGCCTCCACTCAAATGGTGGAGAGATGATTTGCTCCGAGCTGTAAAGGATTTGTACACTGGTATTCACCACCTCAGAATGACAAAGTCTTCAAGAAAGTAAAATAACAGAGAAGGAAACTGATGGGGTCAATGGACACTTTGGACAATGAACTGAATGGATATTTTTACTGAGAGAGCTTTGTGTTTTATATAGATATTAACAGGAGATATTAACATGTTAATTAATATTAACATATTAATTTCCCTGATTTTTTCCGAGATGATGTTAGGAGAGGGAATTCTTGTAACTGTAGTCATGCCTAGACTGTGTGTCGTGGGCTTATAGGGTTCAAAGGCCTTTTCTCCCTATCGAGACTCAGACTCAATTACCTTTCTGTTAATATACAGGTGTTCCAACCCAAGACTATGGCCATAAAATCAAGGAAAAAGGTGAGCATTTTAACTGCTTCCATTCAATATCTGTAACCACTTCCCCACCAATCAACCTCACTGCTGTGTTGTCAGGTTAACGCAGCAACCATTTTGGACCAGTTTGAGCTCCCCAATGAGATGACTTAACCTTTAATCTGATATTTCTTGGGGAGCTTCTGCATCGACATGAAAAGACAGATGGGCCTTCGTTTCATAATTCAATCCAACGATGGCAACTCCCACAATACAGTTCCCCATCAGTATCACACTGGAGAGTCAACCTACATTACATCACCCCATCCTGTGCTGGGGTTTGATCCCAGAGACTTCTCACACGCACTGTGAGGGCAATCAACTGAGCGAAGCTGCCACTCTCCTCCAAGATTGTATTTATAAGTTTACTACTTTAAATTGATCTGGTGCTGAAATCTTACAAAGACAAGGCCCATTCCCATCACTGATACATCCCTCCCCTGATTCCAATCTCTAACCAATACACTGCAGCACACAGAAGCAGCACTGGTAATATCACGATAACCCTCAATCTTTCCTCCAGACAGGAGTCCACCCAGGTGCATTTAAAGATGTCAATAGGCACCAATCAGCTCCACTGTGTGATAGATTTAAAGGGTTGAATGGCCTTTTCTCCCCATCAAGACTTTTGTACTCATATACCTTTCTGTTAATATACATGTGTTCAATCCATAGGACATGTCTATGAACCCTACGGACCAGGTAAGGATTTTAACTGCTTTCATTTAATATTTGTAACCACTTCCCCACCAATCAAACTCACTGCTGCATTGTCAGGTTAACACAGCGACCATTTTGCACTAGTTTGAGCTCCCCAATGAGATGACTTACAGGAATCATCAGAACATAGGAGCAGGAGTGGGCCATTCGGCCCCTCATGTTTGCTCCGCCATTAACCTGTAATCTGATATTTCCTGGGGAAATTCTACATCTACATGAAAAGACAGATGGGCCTTAGTTTCATAATTCAATCGAACGATGGCATCTCCCACAATACAGCTCCCATCAGTATCACACTGGAGAGTCAACCTACATTACATCACCCCATCCTGTGCTGGGGTTTGATCCCAGAGACTTCTCACACGCACTGTGAGGGCAATCAACTGAGCGAAGCTGCCACTCTCCTCCAAGATTGTATTTATAAGTTTACTACTTTAAATTGATCTGGTGTTTGAATCTTAGCTGAGATTCAATGGAGGAATCATGAGTGCTGAAATCTAACAGAGACAAGGCCTATTCCCATCACTGATACATCTCTCTCCTTATTGTCTTCCACTCACTGGTTTACAAAAATACCTCCTTTATACTTTCTGTGAATTGCAGAAAGGAAACAAAATTGTTCAGCTCCCAGTTCCTGGGATGGAATTGTACATTTGAAATTTTAGGAAATGTTTGACATTTAATAAAGTAAGTTTAATCCAATTATAGAAAATCTGATTGTCCTGCTGTCAATAAACTGAGAATCTAAGGAGGAGCATTCAATCTATTTCCCGGTGGTAGTATTAGTGCTTTTGTCCCTCAGAGAATATATTCAGACTCTTTCCTCCAACAATCATCATTCACTCTTCAAACCACCGTGAGACAGAGAAAAGGCCCCGGTTTGATGTAGAATCCGAACATGGAAACTTTCTGCTCCCATCTACACTACTTCCGGTGCCACCTAACTTTGTGTCGGAGAATAAATGAGGATCAGGAGACACAAAGTCTCAACCGAGCAATGTGGGACTGGACTGACGTGTACACCAGACCAGTGGCGGTGATAGGGACCCTTCCACAGGGGCTTTAATAACCTTGTTGGGATCTGACATTATTTCTCCCCACTCTTAAGGATCAACAAGGTTATCTATGTGCAGAACCACAAGAGATGGGTGAGATCCTGAATGAATATTTCACATCGGTATTTACGGTTGAGAAAGGCATGGATGTTAGGGAACTTGGGGAAATAAATAGTGATGTCTTGAGGAGTGTACATATTACAGAGAGGGAGGTGCTGGAAGTCTTAACGCGCATCAAGGTAGATAAATCTCCGGGACCTGATGAAATGTATCCCAGGATGTTATGGGAGGTTAGGGAGGAAATTGCGGGTCCCCGAGCAGAGATATTTGAATCATCGACAGCTACAGGTGAGGTGCCTGAAGATTGGAGGGCAGCAAATGTTGTGCCTTTGTTCAAGAAGGGCGGCAGGGAAAAGCCTGGGAACTATAGACCGGTGAGCCTGACATCTGTGGTGGATAAGTTGTTCGAGGGTATTCTGAGAGACAGGATCTGCAGGCATTTGGAGAGGCAGGGACTAATTAGGAACAGTCAGCATGGTTTTGTGAGAGGAAAATCATGTCTCACGAATTTGACTGAGTTTTTTGAAGGGGTAACCAAGAAGATAGATGAGGGCTGTGCAGTAGACGTGGTCTACATGGACTTTAGCAAAGCCTTTGACAAGGTACCGCGTGGTAGGTTGTTACATAAGGTTAAATCTCATGGGATCCAAGGTGAGGTAGCCAATTGGATACAAAATTGGATTGACGACAGAAGACAGAGGGTGGTTGTAGAGGGTTGTTTTTCAAACTGGATGCCTGTGTCCAGCGGTGTGCCTCAGGGATCGGTGCTGGGTCCGCTGTTATTTGTTATTTATATTAATGATTTGGATGAGAATTTAGGAGGCATGGTTAGTAAGTTTGCAGATGACACCAAGATTGGTGGCATTGTGGACAGTGAAGAAGGTTATCTAAGATTGCAACGGGATCTTGATCAATTGGGCCAGTGGGCCGATGAATGGCAGATGGAGTTTAATTTTGATAAATGTGAGGTGATGCATTTTGGTGGATCGAATTGGGCCAGGACCTACTCCGTTAATGGTAGGGCGTTGGGGAGAGTTATAGAACAAAGAGATCTAGGAGTACAGGTTCATAGCTCCTTGAAAGTGGAGTCACAGGTGGATAGGGTGGTGAAGAAGGCATTCGGCATGCTTGGTTTCATTGGTCAGAACATTGAATACAGGAGTTGGGATGTCTTGTTGAAGTTGCACAGGACATTAGTAAGGCCACACTTGGAATACTGTGCAAGTTCTGGTCACCCTATGATAGAAAGGATATTATTAAACTAGAAAGAGTGCAGAAAAGATTTACTAGGATGCTACCGGGACTTGATGGTTTGACTTATAGGGAGAGGTTGGATAGACTGGGACTTTTTTCCCTGGAGAGTAGGAGGTTAAGGGGTGATCTTATAGAAGTCTATAAAATAATGAGGGGCATAGATAAGGTAGATAGTCAAAATCTTTTCCCAAAGGTAGGGGAGTCTATAACGAGGGGACATAGATTTAAGGTGAGAGGGGAGAGATACAAAAGGGTCCAGAGGGGCAATTTTTTCACTCAAAGGGTGGTGAGTGTCTGGAACGAGCTGCCAGAGGCAGTAGTAGAGGCGGGTACAATTTTGTCTTTTAAAAAGCATTTGGACAGTTACATGGGTAAGATGGGTATAGAGGGATATGGGCCAAGTGCAGGCAATTGGGACTAGCTTAGTGGCATAAACTGGGCGACATGGACATGTTGGGCCGAAGGGCCTGTTTCCATGTTGTAACTTCTATGATTCTATGATTCTAATATACGATTCACCTCAATTATCTATTGAAATCACTGTAAATATTAAATCCAAATAGATTGGTGCCTCCACTCAAATGGTGGAGAGATGATTTGCTCCGAGCTGTAAAGGATTTGTACACTGGTATTCACCACCTCAGAATGACAAAGTCTTCAAGAAAGTAAAATAACAGAGAAGGAAACTGATGGGGTCAATGGACACTTTGGACAATGAACTGAATGGATATTTTTACTGAGAGAGCTTTGTGTTTTATATAGATATTAACAGGAGATATTAACATGTTAATATCTCCTTGTAACTGTAGTCATGCCGAGACTGTGTGTCGTGGGCTTATAGGGTTCAAAGGCCTTTTCTCCCTATCGAGACTCAGACTCAATTACCTTTCTGTTAATATACAGGTGTTCCAACCCAAGACTATGGCCATAAAATCAAGGAAAAAGGTGAGCATTTTAACTGCTTCCATTCAATATCTGTAACCACTTCCCCACCAATCAACCTCACTGCTGTGTTGTCAGGTTAACACAGCAACCATTTTGCACCAGTTTGAGCTCCCCAATGAGATGACTTAACCTTTAATCTGATATTTCCTGGGGATCTTCTACATCGACATGAAAAGACAGATGGGCCTCAGTTTCATAATTCAATGGAACGATGGCAACTCCCACAATACAGCTCCCCATCAGTATCACACTGGAGAGTCAACCTACATTACATCACCCCATCCTGTGCTGGGGTTTGATCCCAGAGACTTCTCACACGCACTGTGAGGACAATCAACTGAGCGAAGCTGCCACTCTCCTCCAAGATTGTATTTAGAAGTTTACTCCTTTAAATTGATCTGGTGCTGAAATCTAACAAAGACAAGGCCCATTCCCATCACTGATACATCCCTCCCGATTCCAATCTCTGACCAATACACTGCAGCACACAGAAGCAGCACTGGTAATATCACGATAACCCTCAATCTTTCCTCCAGACAGGAGTCCACCCAGGTGCATTTAAAGATGTCAATAGGCACCAATCAGCTACACTGTGTGATGGATTTAAAGGGTTGAATGGCCTTTCTCCCCATCAAGACTTTTGTACTCATATACCTTTCTGTTAATATACATGTGTTCAATCCATAGGACATGTCTATGAACCGTATAGACCAGGTAAGGATTTTCACTGCTTTCATTTAATATTTGTAACCACTTCCCCACCAATCAACCTCACTGCTGTGTTGTCAGGTTAATGCAGCGACCATTTTGGACCAGTTTGAGCTCCCCAATGAGATGACTTAACCTTTAATCTGATATTTCCTGGGGATCTTCTGCATCGACATGAAAAGACAGATGGGCCTTAGTTTCATAATTCAATCGAACGATGGCAACTCCCACAATACAGCTCCCCATCAGTATCACACTGGAGAGTCAACCTACATTACATCACCCCATCCTGTGCTGGGGTTTGATCCCAGAGACTTCTCACACGCACTGTGAGGGCAATCAACTGAGCTAAGCTGCCACTCTCCTCCAAGATTGTATTTATAAGTTTACTACTTTAAATTGATCTGGTGTTTGAATCTTAGCTGAGATTCAATGGAGGAACCATGAGTGCTGAAATCTAACAGAGACAAGGCCTATTCCCATCACTGATACATCTCTCTCCTTATTGTCTTCCACTCACTGGTTTACAAAAATACCTCCTTTATACTTTCTGTGAATTGCAGAAAGGAAACAAAATTGTTCAGCTCCCAGTTCCTGGGATGGAATTGTACATTTGAAATTTAAGGAAATGTTTGACATTTAATAAAGTAAGTTCAATCCAATTATATAAAATCTGATTGTCCTGCTGTCAATAAACTGAGAATCTAAGGAGGAGCATTCAATCTATTTACCGGTGGTAGTATTAGTGCTTTTGTCCCTCAGAGAATATATTCAGACTCTTTCCTCCAACAATCATCATTCACTCTTCAAACCACCGTGAGACAGAGAAAAGGCCCCGGTTTGATGTAACATTCACTTTTCCAATAGACGTACACACCAACATACAAAGCAAGAATCCAAGGCCACATTTATTGCCCATCCCCAGTTTCGCTGAAGAACTGAGCATCAAGAGGCACAAAAAGTCAACCATTCAGTGTTGGACTGGAGTCACGTGTGCAGCAGACTGGCGAGAGCTGGCAGGGTCCCTTCCCTGTGTGACAGCAGTGAAACAGTTGGACATTTTGTGACAACACAGCAGCTTTCACCAGCCCACAGATGTTGATTGAATTTTTAGCATGGTGTGATTTGAACTGGTGATTGCTGGTTTTAATATTCCAATCTCTGACCAACGCACTGCAGCACCCATAAGCAGCGCTGGTAATATCTCGATAACCCTCAATCTCAATTCCAGACAGGTGTCCACCCAGGTCCCTTTAAACAGGTCAACAGGCACCAATCAGCTAATGGACCAAAACTGTGTGATGGGGGAGCTGTTGTGTTTTTACAAACCATTGAATGGAAGGCACGAAGGGGAGGGAGGTATCAGCGATGGGAAAGGACTTTGCCTTTCTCCACTGATAGTGACTGTGTGGAACAAACTCCCAGGGCCTGAAGTTAGCCCATGTGATACTGAAGTCCAATCATTGAATGGGTTCACCTCAACCACCCATTTATCTTCAACAGTTTGGTGCCTCCAGTAAAATGGTGGAGAGAGGTGATTTGTTCCAAGCTGTAAAGGATTTGTTCACTGGTAGTCACCCCCTCAGAATGACAAAGTCTTCAAGAAGGTGAAACAACAGAGAAGGAAACTGATGGGGTCAATGGACACTGTGAATAGTGAACTGAATGGATATTTTTACTGGATGAACTATTGAGTTTGATGGAGATTTGAACAGAACTCCCTGAGGTTTCTCCCAGGTGATGTTGGGAGAGTGAATACTTGAAACAACACTCAGACCGACACTGTGTGATGGATTTAAAGGGTTGAATGGCCTTTTCTGCCCATCAAGACTTTTGTACTTATATACCTTTCTGTTAATATACATGTGTTCAATCCATAGGACATGAATATGCCGGCTAAGAAGCAGGTAAGGATTTTAACTGCTTCCATTTAATATTTGTAACCACTTCCCCACCAATCCACCTCACTGCTGTGTTGTCAGGTTAACGCAGCAACCATTTTGCACCAGTTTGAGCTCCCCAATGAGATGACTTAACCTTTAATCTGATATTTCCTGGGGATCTTCTACATGTACATGAAAAGACAGATGGGCCTCAGTTTCATAATTCAATCGAACGATGACAACTCCCACAATACAGCTCCCCATCAGTATCACACTGGAGAGTCAACCTACATTACATCACCCCATCCTGTGCTGGGGTTTGATCCCAGAGACTTCTCACACGCACTGTGAGGGCAATCAACTGAGCTAAGCTGCCACTCTCCTCCAAGATTGTATTTATAAGTTTACTACTTTAAATCGATCTGGTGTTTGAGTAAGAACATATGAACAAAAGAAATAGGAGCAGGAGTAGGCCATCCGGCCCCTCGAGCCTGCTCCGCCGTTCAATCAGATCATGGCTGATCGTCGACCTCAACTCCACTTTCCCGCCTGATCCCCATGTCCCTCGGTTCCCCTCGAGTCCAAAAATCTATCGATCTCAGCCTTGAATATATTCAATGACTCAGCATCCACAGCCCTCTGGGGCACAGAGTTCCAAAGATTCACAACCCTCTGAGTGAAGAGATTCCTCCTCATCTCAGTCCTCAATGGCCGGCCCCTTACTTATCCTGAGACTACGCCCCCGAGTTCTAGACTCTCCAGCCAGGGGAAACACCCTCTCAGCATCTCCCCCGTCAAGCCCCCCTCATAATCTTGCGACCACCGGAGGGGGTTTCTGCAGGTGTGTGCCATGATTCCTTCATTTCTTCCTGGTGGACAGCAGGCTGGTAAGGAGGTGTGGCACTTTCTAAGGACGCAGATGAATTTTCTGTCTACCTGTTTGAGGCGCTGTTGTATTGTCAGGCTAACGCAGCAACTATTTTGCACAAGGTTAACTCCCCCACCACCCTGCAGTGAGATTGCTTAACCTTTAACCTGATTTTTCATGCCGAGTCAGAAAACTTCTGGAAACCGTCTAATCCTTTTCAACTAGTTCCAAGGAGATCTTTTACATCTGCATGAAAAGGCCTTAGTTTCATATTTCAATCGAACTGTGAGGGCAATCAACTGAGCTCAGCTGCCACTCTCCTCCACTGTCTCTCATTTGTCACAATGCTTGTCCAACTGGATGAGCAAAAATTTCCTCCTACTAAATATTGGGAAGACCAAAGCCATTGTCTTTGGTTCCCACTTCAAACTCCATTCCCTCGCCACCGACTCCATCCCTCTCTGACGCTGAACCAGACGGTTCACAACCTTGGCGTCCTCTTTGACCCTGAGATGAGCTTCTGACCCCATATCCACTCCATCACCAAGACTGCCTGGTTCCACCTCTGTAACATCTCCCGTCTCCACCCCTGCCTCAGCTCATCTGCTGCCCTCCAGCCCTACAACCCTCCAAGATCTCTGCGCTCCTCCAATTCTGGCTTCTTGCGGATCCACGATTTTAATCGCTCCACCATTGGCAGCCGTGCCTTCAGCTGCCTAGGCCCTAAGCTCTGGAATTCCCTCCCTAAACCTCTCCGCCTCTCTCTCCTCCTTTATGACTCTCCTTAAAACCTACCTCTTTGACCGAGCTTTTGGTCATCTGTCCTGATACCTCCTTATGTGGCTCGGTGTCTAATTTTGTTTGATAATCGCTCCTGTGAAGCGCCTTGGGATGTTTTACTACGTTAAAGGCGCTATATAAATACAAGCTGTTGTTGTTTACATCTACATGCAGAGGCAGCTAAACCTATGGTTTCATATCTCAATCAAGTGATGGTCCCTCCCAAACAGTTCAAAACCCGTGAAAACTGTTATACTCGTATGTGTCCTTTTCATAAACGTGTTTTGTATCTACAGGATATGATGTTGCATCTGATTGTTCAACACAAGGTAAAGAAATAAATTGCTTTTATTCATCATTAGACGGTCATTCCCAACCAATCAAATCCTCTGGTACAATGACAAGTAAACACAACAACCAATTCTCACAGTACAGACCCACAAATAATACGATTGGCTAGTTCTTCTGTTTTTTCACCGTGTTGGCTGAGGACCAAATAGTGGGCAGTGCAATGGGGAGAAAATGCCTGTTTTTTTCAAATAGTTCCAATGGGATCCTTTACGACTTCCTAACAAGGCAGATAAGACCTCAGTTTAATATCTCAACTGAAGGATGGCAGCTCCCACAATTCATGAGTTCCTCAGCATTGCACTAAGTCCTGGGGCACGGCTTGTCCCTACCCCCCTTCTAACGCAGTGGGGAGAGTGCTCCCAGCTGAGGTAAGCTGCCGCTCAGCTATGTTGAGAACCTGCACCACTGTCGGCTCGGCTCCTCCCTCTGACCCAGAAGGTTGTGGGTTCAAGCCCCACTTCAGGACTTTAGCAAACGGAGTGTGGTAATCCTGCATTGTAGTATGTTGAGGCAAGGTCCCATTGGCCTGTCTGCACAGTTCAGGTGGGTCTGGAAGAAGACCAGGGAGGTATTCTGGTGTCGGGGCCAACACTCCTCCCTCAACCAAACACCACCAGAACCACATTTCTTTCTTGGAATCTATGCTTACAGCAACGGTGTTTGACTGGACTAAGAGGAGAGATCTTGCATTTATACAGCCCACCCTTCACATCTACAATGGCTTCATTTGATATGATGCCAACTCTAAGCAGAAACAATTAATCTGTTCCTGGTTCTGGTTGTCATTCTGTGAAATAAGACCAATCAGAGATGGCTTTTCTTCAGCGATAGGCTTCCGATAAGATCTGTTCTGCACTGCTCATTCCTGTTTGGAAATTGTTTGTCACATGTAACTTTTAACCCTCAATCAACTGATTATCTGGTCATTTATCACATTTGCTGTTTGCGAGACAGCGCTGCGGGCAAATTCTCCCTCTGGTTTATCCACATTTTTAAAAATTCATTTTTGGGATGTGGGCGACACTGGCGAGGCCGGCATTTATTGCCCATCCCTGGTTGCCCTCGAGATGGCGGTGGTGAGCCGCCTTCTTGAACCGCTGCAGTCCGTGTGATGAAGGTTCTCCCACGTTACAGTGACTGCTCCACAAATTGTGAATCGCACTTTCATGGCCTGTGGGTGTAAAGGATACCGTACAAATGCAAGATCGTTCCTCTTGGTCCAGTCAAAAAAAATACATTCCCATAAGCGTCGATTCAAAGAGAGAAATGTTTCTGGTTGACCGGCTTTGTGACACTGTCCACGCACACATGAAAAACAGTCACTTGGCTGCACAACCAACCAACCAACCAACCAGCACCAGTGAAATCTTACACCAGCAACGGTCAATGTCTTCAAGAGAGGAAGGGAGACAATTAGAGTGAGAGAAACACATTTAGTCAGCTGAGCAAATCGGAATCAAAACAAGGACATTTATCGTGTTTGTTTAATGATTTTCAGGAAAGCCTAAAGACAAATGATTTGTGGCAGCCAGCTTTGGGAATGGACATTCTTTCTAGATGGGGTTTGGTGAAGACGTAGCTACTTCTGCTCATCTCTTTTCGAATTCACTTTAAAGGAAATCGCAATTCTTCTTCTTCATCATCATCATGATTAAAAACTACATGGGGAAGGGACGGGACGGGACGGGAATGGGAGGGTGAGGGGCTTGACTCTGCTTCAGTGATTGTTTCAATATCAAATCAATGATTCCTCGAGAGGCACAGCTGTCCATCATTGAACAAGTACCAGGGATGGCTAAGGGATAACACTGGAACACAACTCAGTGATGCAAGGCCTTTCATTTTAATTGGAAACTTCACAATGTCCCCTACATCACACCAACCCCTTGGGGAAACTGATGGTTGTTAGTCATAAGTCAGTGGAGCTCTTTGAAAACCTGATCAAAAAAAACGATTGTGTGTAATTGTCTGAAAAGTACACCCAAGATTAGTAATACCAGTGCTTCCAACCAGGGCTTGTTGAGCTGGTGCAGGAACCAAAGTGATTTCTTGTATTTAGAATCAGTTTAAAATAATGTGGGAACTCCTCTCATCGTGATGTGTGGTGACCTTAGACATGTCTGAGGGAGGCCTTGCTCTGTTGGGTATTTGGAGTGAAATTGTAAACATATTCTGAAAGATACACCAAAGAGAGGAAATCTTCACAAATACAATTAGCATGTCCACCCACAGAATCGTCTCCTTGGCGCTGTGGGGAGCATGTTGGAGTGGTTTCTGCAAGAGGGACAGCGATCTGATCACCACCAGTGAGCATTCAATGTGCCTGCAACCCTGGGTTTTCATCGCAAAATAAATATGAAGAAGTAACCAAGAGGTTTCAGGACTGAACTGGGAACTCTTCTCTTGCTAAATGCCCTGGTAAAAAATTTGAGGTCACATTTACCAGCCAGATGCTGCTACCCCACAATCACATTGATTATTCTTACTCCTGGACCAATCAGAAAGAACCTGGAGTTCTGATTGTGTTATTCAGTTGACTTAAATTGAGTCGATCCCAGTTGGGTTTAGCTGCCTTAGGCCCCATTGAGCTGAATTGATTTGAATTAGGTTACATTCAGTTGAGTTGAGTTGAGTTGGGTTGAGTTGGGTTGGGTTGAGTTGGGTTGGGTTGAGTTGGGTTGAGTTGAGTTAGGTTGAGTTGGGTTGGGTTGAGTTGAGTTGGGTTGAGTTGGGTTGGGTTGAGTTGGGTTGGGTTGAGTTGGGTTGAGTTGGGTTGGGTTGGGTTGGGTTGGGTTGAGTTGAGTTGGGTTGAGTTGGGTTGGGTTGGGTTGGGTTGAGTTGGGTTGGGTTGAGTTGAGTTGGGTTGAGTTGGGTTGGGTTGGGTTGGGTTGAGTTGGGTTGGGTTGGGTTGAGTTGAGTTGAGTTGGGTTGGGTTGAGTTGAGTTGAGTTGGGTTGGGTTGAGTTGAGTTGAGTTGGGTTGGGTTGGGTTGAGTTGAGTTGAGTTGGGTTGGGTTGAGTTGAGTTGGGTTGGGTTGGGTTGGGTTGGGTTGAGTTGAGTTGGGTTGGGTTGGGTTGAGTTGAGTTGGGTTGGGTTGAGTTGAGTTGGGTTGGGTTGAGTTGAGTTGGGTTGAGTTGAGTTGGGTTGAGTTGGGTTGAGTTGGGTTGGGTTGAGTTGGGTTGGGTTGAGTTGGGTTGGGTTGAGTTGAGTTGGGTTGAGTTGAGTTGGGTTGGGTTGGGTTGAGTTGAGTTGAGTTGGGTTGGGTTGGGTTGAGTTGAGTTGGGTTGAGTTGAGTTGAGTTGGGTTGAGTTGAGTTGGGTTGAGTTGGGTTGGGTTGAGTTGAGTTGGGTTGAGTTGAGTTGGGTTGAGTTGGGTTGGGTTGAGTTGAGTTGGGTTGGGTTGAGTTGAGTTGGGTTGAGTTGGGTTGGGTTGAGTTGAGTTGGGTTGGGTTGAGTTGAGTTGGGTTGAGTTGAGTTGGGTTGAGTTGAGTTGGGTTGGGTTGAGTTGAGTTGAGTTGGGTTGGGTTGGGTTGAGTTGAGTTGGGTTGAGTTGAGTTGGGTTGAGTTGGGTTGGGTTGGGTTGAGTTGGGTTGAGTTGAGTTGAGTTGGGTTGGGTTGGGTTGAGTTGAGTTGGGTTGAGTTGGGTTGAGTTGGGTTGGGTTGAGTTGAGTTGGGTTGGGTTGAGTTGAGTTGGGTTGAGTTGAGTTGAGTTGGGTTGGGTTGAGTTGAGTTGGGTTGAGTTGGGTTGGGTTGAGTTGGGTTGATTCAATTCAGTTGATGTAACTTCCAATGAGTTGCATCAACGGTGGGCAATTCCCTTCCAATGTTGCTTCAAAGTGATTGACAAATCTGTACCTGAAATCAGTTGAAGTCGTGTTGTATGCTGTCACTGACTTGCAATGTAGTTGTGCAATTAATTGGATAATAAAAATGGATTCGACCACATAACAATTTTCGTCTCCTTCTACTTCCTTGGGAACTCACCACTCATAGATTCTCATTTCCACCCCATCAGGTGATTGGCAAAAGAACCAAAGGTGACATGAGGAAAAACTTTTTTACACAGTGGTTGGGATCTGGAACGCACTGCCCGAGGGGGTGGCGGAGGCAGATTCAATCGTGGCCTTCAAAAGAGAACTGGATAAATACTTGAAAGGAAAAAACTGCAGGGCTACTGGGAAAGGGCGGGGGAGTGGGACTAGCTGGATTGCTCTTGCATACAGCAGGTGCGGACTCGATGGGCCGAATGGCCTCGTTCTGTGCTGTAATCATTCTATGATTCTATCACCAGGGAATACTTTTATTTAGCTTTCAAAAACCATGCCGGGTGCAATAGAAGTGAAGGGACCAGTGGGTGACCCTTTGAAACCCACAGAGAGGTACTCTCAGTTCCCTAGATATGACATCTGGCACAGAACATCTCCTAAATCTGTTGACGATTACGTCCTCTTTTGGATTTTCATGGCAATGTTGGGAAGTCTGTTCAGTCACATAAGAACAAAACACAGAAACCTTCACAAACTTCACCGATCCCTTAGGCTTTCCTCCCTCCTCCAATTCAAAATCCAGTCTCCGCATCAACTCCCAGCAAGCCCTTGGTCACCTTCCCTTCTCTCCCACTGACTTGACCCTTTCTGCTGACCTGTACCACAAGCCCCACTATTGATCCGGGGCTCTCTTCCCCCTTCCCACTCTCTCCCTGTTACTGATCATTGATCCCTGGGATTAGAAATTCAATGCAGCTTTCTAAATACTAATTAGGAGAGAGCCCAGGTTTAAATGGGAGCTCAGTTTCTTCTGCGTGCCCTGCCCTTTGTTTCTGATTCGCCTGAACATGACAGTTGATTCTGACTCCCCACGTGTGACCCCGCGGGGGACTGAGGTGTGTTTCATGTAATCATTAGTGTTACCTTTCTCCTCAATCTCAAAGCAATGGAGACACTTTTCCTGCGCTAACCCACAATTTAACACCATCGCTACTCCTTATGCACCCTAATGCATCCATCAACTCCGAGCCCTCCTGTATTTCTGAGCAACAGGAATTGAAAACAAGTGTTTCGCAAAACTACAATGCGGTCATCAAACATTCACAAGGAGCACACATGCATGGCAGCCAAATATAAATCTGTCAACAGCCCACTGTGATGTTTGTAGTTGAATTGATGGGCGTGACCCGTTGACCAGTTCCAAGTACTTTGAATGGTTTGTGAGCTGCGAACCGTTTACCATCATTGGCGGTTTGGGTAATCCAATTGACACATATTTATCTGCAAGGGACACAGTGAGCAGCTAAATGTCCACTTTCAAGTGCTTTTGGAAAAAAGTCTCTTCCAGAGCACACCATGATGGATATTCTCTCCAACTTGCAGCAACATCTAGCTGTACCTGATTTCAACTGCGATGCAAGAAACAATTAATCTTAGACAAAAATACTCTTTTTATTTTCTCTGACTGCCTCCCCTCACTTGTACTTGTCCTTGGGCCAGGGCTGGTGCTCAGTTTCCTGGGCAGAAGGACAGCATTCCAACCCACTGCACCATCCGCTCCCCAAAATGCCACCTTAAATTGTTTGGCGGGCATAAAATATTCCCAGGCTGGAATCGCCCACGTCTTAGCAGGTGTTGTGTTCGAGCCTTGTTCAGCCTTTTGCAAGATGCTGGACGCAAAACACTGTCAACGTGCCAGAAATAGTGCACAGGGGAACTCACAACAACAGGAAACTGTGCCCCCTCTCTCAGCCTCGTCCGTGAGTTAATAGATTATACTGAACCCTCAGATTCACAATTCACCTCTCCATGATTACACAGACACTTCCCTCAGCTCCAGGAGTGAGAGCAGCCCAGCCCACCTTCATCCCTCTGCTTTTGACATGAATCCCTCCAGCTGCAAGCTCAATGGAAGTCGAAGAAGGTGGCATCGGAGGACTCACCAGGCTCGGCTTGGGCTGTCACCCTCTCCGGGACGTCAAAGGAGGGCGTCCAGGTCCAATCTTCCTCGTGTTGACTGCTGTTTACTGGCTGGTTGCTCGACCAGACACTCGGGCTGACTCCAGATCGATTCCATTTTATTGCATGGAACTGAAGTCAGACGGATGGGTCTGGAGCAGCCTGGATCGATTCCATCCGCCATTTTGAATGGGGCCCAACACATGAGACTGTTTCCAATCCACTGGGAGCCACCCCCACCCCCACCCCCCCACCGACCCCGTCCACGCTACTGTGTCCACTCCCTCCCTCACAATGACCGTCAGTGCCTCATAAATCACCTCTCGAGTCTCTCTCAGTCCTCTGGGATAAATACCATCCAACCCTGGGACGTTTGTGTGAAGATCGTCTCGGACTTTCAATCTCATTTCGATCAATTGCTGCCTCGGAATTTGTTTTATTGGGGGGGGGGGGGTGGGAAGAGGCATATTCACCCACACCCCCCTCCCCAAAACCCACCCCTTCCCCACACCCCCCTCCCCAAAACACCACCCCCTCCCCAAACCCACTCACAAACCCCACTCCTCCCCAACCCCCTCACAAACGCCACCCCTTCCCCACACCCCCCTCCCCAAAACACCACCCCCTCCCCAAACCCCCTCACAAACCCCACCCCTCCCCAACTCCCTCACAAACCCCACCCCTTCCCCAAACCCCCCTCCCCAAAACACCACCCCCTCCCCAAACCCCCTCACAAACCCCACCCCTCCCCAACCCCCTCACAAACGCCACCCCTTCCCCACACCCCCCTCCCCAAAACACCACCCCATCCCCAAACCCCCTCACAAACCCCACCCCTCCCCAACTCCCTCACAAACCCCACCCCTTCCCCAAACCCCCCTCCCCAAAACCCACCCCCTCCCCAAACACCCCTCACAAAACCCACCCCCTCCCCAAACCCCCCTCACAAAAGCCACCCCTTCCCCAAACCCCCCTCACAAACCCCACCCCTTCCCCACACCCCCATCACAAAACCCACCCCCTCACCAAACCCCCCTCACAAAACCCACCCCCTCACCAAACCCCCCGAACAAAACCCACCCCTTCCCCACACCCCCATTACAAACGCCACCCCTTCCCCACACCCCCATCACAAACGCCACCCAATCCCCACACCCCCATCACAAACGCCAACCAATCCCCACACCCCCCTCCCCAAAACCCCAACCCTTCCCCACAGCCCCTCCCCAAAACGGCACCCCTTCCCCACACCCCCCTCCCCAAAACGGCACCCCTTCCCCACACCCCACTCCCCAAAAGCCCACCCCTTCCCCACACCCCCCTCCCCAAAACCACAACACTTCCCCAACACCCCTCACAAAACCCACCCCCTCCCCAAACCCCCCTCACAAAACCCACCCCCTCCCCAAACCCCCCTCACAAAACCCACCCCCTCCCCAAACCCCCCTCACAAAACCCACCCCCTCCCCAAACCCCCCTCACAAAACCCACCCCCTCCCCAAACCCCCCCTCACAAAACCCACCCCCTCCCCAAACCCCCCCTCACAAAACCCACC